>NW_006404687.1:2156-2718 GCF_000299155.1 Elephantulus edwardii
CTCTGACACACCCATCCCGATTACTCCAGTCACTGAATCAATCCATCTCATAGAGGGTCTTCCCCTCTTGCGCCATCCCTCCACCCTGCCAAACATGATGTCCCTCTCCAAGGACCTGTCACTCCTTGAAACATGCCCAAATTATGTCAGACGAAGCCTCAGAATCCTTGCCTCCAAGGAGTAGCTTGGTTTAACCCTCTCCAGGATGAACCTGTTTCCTAGCAGTCCATGGTACATTCAATACTCTTCTCCAGCACCCCAGCTCAAAAGCATCAATTCTCCTTTTGTCCTCCCTAGTCATTGTCCAACTCTCTAATGCATAACAAGTGATTGCAAAGACAATGGCTTGTATCAGGTGCACCTTAGTCTCCAGAGAGACACCATTGCTCTTGAATACTTTAGAGAGGTCCCTAACAGCAGACTTTCCCATTGCAATAAGTTTTTTTATTTCCTCACTTCTGGTGCCAAGAGTGTTGACCGTGGAGCTGAGCAAACTGAAGTTGTGAACAATCTCAATCTCTTCGCCATCCATCCTGATGCTACCAATTGGTCCAGTGGTGAG
>NW_006404688.1:0-535 GCF_000299155.1 Elephantulus edwardii
ATGCCGTGACTGATCAGAGGCGGCTGGGAGGAACAATTGATTAGAGATACAAACTCATTCTTGTTGTTTTTTGGGAAGTCTTTGTATTCAACCTGAGGAAGAAAAGAAAGCTGAGGACAGGCAGGGAGAGAGGCTCCAACCTGCAGGTGGGACCACTCAACTCTCTGGGGCTTCGCAATATCCACCCAGAAGATGCAGAGCTTAGGGAGGGTGCGGCTGCCGAGGGCCACTGAGGGCCACAGGTCCGTGGTGCTGGCCACTGAGGACCACGGAGCAATCTGCCAAACCTCCGACTGGGGAAACTGCCCACAATGAAGCTGTTCCCTCTGGGATTCAAACTGCAAGCACAACTCCACTTTCCCTCACCAAGTACGCTGGAAATATTCCCTCCCCCCACTAGCAAAGAACTCCAACACCCAGCCGCGCCCTCACCTGGAATCCTTGGACTCTGGAGAGATAGTCCAGCTGCTCGGAGGGCCTCGTGAGAGGACCATGGGGTGAGTGGCCTGAAGAGATGTTATTCTTTAAAATGGTC
>NW_006404688.1:1925-2816 GCF_000299155.1 Elephantulus edwardii
CTGCTGACCGTCAGGGCCTCGGCCCGGGATCTACACACACTGATGCCCTGCTGACCGTCAGGGCCTCGGCCTGGGATCTACACACACTGATGCTCTGCTGACCGTCAGGGCCTCGGCCTGGGATCTACACACACTAATGCTCCACGGACAGACAAGGTCTCTCGGCCCATGATCTAAACACACTGATGTTCTGCTGACCGTCAGGGCCTCGGCTTTGAGCTCCGCAGCCACAGAAGATGTCATTTCTCACTCTGGACTTTGAGGAGACAGGTGCATCCTGATATGACCAGGATCCAGGGAAAGAGGGGTCATTAAAGGCACTCATTGAAGGCCAGACAGGAAATTTTCAACACAGGATTCTTATCATCTGGCTTCAACTCCCACAAGACAAAAGGAAACCCAAATCTAAAGTACAGGTCTGGACTGGTCTCTAGCATCCCAATGTCCCAGCTTGTTCTCTAAGAAGTCTAAGGTTGTCAATTCTTTCATACAGACTTCATTTTAACAGCAAATGGCGGAATCATCCTTTACCATGATCCCAGCAACAGAGATGTGGAGCAAGCTGTCCTGAGCAAAGCACTCCCAGGCCACTGAGACCATAAACTGATGAGAGCCCAGAGCCAGGCAGGGAGCCACTAGACACGCGCCTTCCATCCACATTACTGTGGATCACGTGGGGAAGATCCCTCTCAATGGGATGACTTGATTCCCAGAGGATGAAACCTTGCCCTCATGGAGCCCCAACAAACATCAGCCCCCAGAGATGAGCTAAGACCTCATGGAACCCCTGAGCACACACACCTTCTCCTCTGACTTGAGGGCTGGCTTGGTGGGCTGAGCCTGTGGGACTTTGAAACCAAGGATTTCCAGCATGTTCTCGGCTGCGTTCCG
>NW_006404689.1:0-593 GCF_000299155.1 Elephantulus edwardii
ACCAAGGACTGCATCTGTTAGTTGAAACGTATCAATTAATATCTCATCAATTAGATACCAAAGAAAGAAGACCATGTCAGAAAACATTGTAAAGGATGTATGCATGGAATTGGAGAAAGTACCTGAAGTTATCCTCCACGTGCACATTTAATGAATATAGTCACACTTATTTTCCTTCTTATTAGTTTTAACATTGATTATCTTATGTCTGCAAAGTGTGGCTCAGTTTCATTTTCGGTTCTGAGACTGTCCAGTATATCAAGGTGTTTGTTCTACATAGAGAACTGTGGTCCCTAGCCAAAACTAAACTCACGGCCTCTCTGCCATGCCAATTCTGACACATAATCACCCTATAAGATAGAACAGAATAGATCCATAGGAATTTCCAAGGCTATCAGCCTTCAAGGAAGAATATTCATTATTCCCTTTCAGTGGGGGTCATCATTTCAAAGTTCAGATATTTAGTTTAAAATTCTAATACCGAGTCCACTGCTTATGGAAGAGCAGAAATCAAATTTCTTAAACATAATTATATTCAGCATCATGATAAGCAGAGAAACAGATGAAGTTGTCAAAGATTCTGTTTTACTTGC
>NW_006404689.1:963-2619 GCF_000299155.1 Elephantulus edwardii
AAAAAAAAGTTTGGAAGCAGAAGTGGCATCCACTTCTGAAAAGCTTGCCTCCGGAAGCTCTATGAACGTGGGGACAAGATGAAAGTTATACAAGTGTTAAGGTCTTTTGTCCATAGGATTGCTATGTGTTGTCAATAACTCGATAGCATTTAACAACAACAACATATTAGAATGGGAAGGTTAGTTACAACATAGGTAAGTTCTTTTTAAAAATTATACTTGTAGTGTGTTTGGAAAAGCACAAGAATTTACTGACTTCTATTTGTTGTCTGTAGCTATAAAATGCAATTCTTTTCTATTTACAATTTTGTTTGTATTTTGTTATATCGTTGAAGTTATGTACATCAGAGTATATACAAATCCCACAAATTTTGCTTATACAATTCAGTGAGATTTACTACATTCTTTCAGTATCTTAACCATTCTCACCCTCCTTTCTGCATTTGCTCTCACCAGCATAAACTCACTGTCTCTTAGATTTTTCCAGCTCATCTTGTTAGTTGCCGATATCCCAGCCATGTTCAAGGGACTCAGTGTTCAAGGGACTCTTCCTTAAGTTAAATTAAACAATCATTTGGTTCTAAGAACACTTTCAGACACATTTTAAATCCAAAGCTTAAACTTCAAAGATTATTTTGGGATAAGAATTTAAAGATATCATCCAGCTCTAAGTGTCCAAGTACCTGGATTTTATGAGAATTTTCTTTGTTCCAAATGTTCACTATTAGTAGCCTGGCACCATCTAATAATACTAGTCTCATGGCAAAAGAGAAGGAATTTACCACTCATTCCATTTAATTCTCCTATTCCTTGCTCCCTATTTCCCTGGTTGCTCCAGGCAGATTGGAGCTTTTCTGATCACAGAAAGAAAGACATATCATTGTGAATTTCTGCAACCAATTTTCACAGCCAATACGTAAGTCCCTAATGGCAACAGGAAGTCAAAATCACCTATTTCAAAGTGCCAAGGAAATGGCAAAACGATTTCTGTGTAAATCTACAGAAAGATCATTAGAATGTCAAAATGAAAATTTAAAAAGTCAATACATGCTGAATGTAGTGACATCTGAGACTGACTCACGCTGTCAAGTGGAGGGAGAATGTCAGGGGAAGTTTGTGCAGATCAAAATCACCTATTTCAAAGTGCCAAGGAAATGGCAAAAGTGTTCTTAGAACCAAATGATAGTTTAATTTAACTTAAGGAAGAGTCCCTTGAACACTGGGCACCTGGATTTTGGCGTCAATTGCCAGAAAGCATTCATTCAAGCTAGTTATCTATTTTAAAAAAAATTCCTAAATACTGTGCCTGTCAGGACTGTATCTATATTCTGGGTTCCTTTGATCCCTGGTGGTGCAGTGCTTAAGCAATCAGCTACCAATCTAAAAGGTTACAGTTTCAACCCACTGGGAGATTCTGAGGGAGAAAAGCCTTGGCAATATGCTCCTATACAGAACAAGCAGAAAGGCAATACACAGTAAGGGGCGATTGATGTTGTTGGATGCTGTTGAGTTGAGTATGATTCACAGGGGCCCCACGAACCACAGATCTGAACCCTGTCCTATCCTGTGCCATCCTCACACTTCGTGACACATTAGAGCCCATTGTGTCGGTCAGTGTGTCATTCCACCTGGTCGAGGGTCTGTCTCTTCTTTGCC
>NW_006404690.1:0-2658 GCF_000299155.1 Elephantulus edwardii
TGAGAAAGTAAGGGGCAGAGAAACTAGAGTACTGGAAACAGAACAACCAGAATACCATTAGTGAGATGCTGATGCATTGTAATGGAAATTGCCGAAGGGGAACCTAACTGATAATCTATACTTCCCCAAAGCACATTAAAATTAAGAGAAGTTGTAGAATCGTCGTCATTCCTGAAGAGTGTTAACAGGTAACGCACTTTTGGTGAACTGTGAGTGAAAATTCACCCTGATATAGCCCACCTGGAGAGAAATTAAGTTACAGGTCTTTAAGACTTACAAATATTCACGTCATTTGGCATCAAAGTTCCGTATCTAAGAGTTCTTACAAAACCGGGGTTTATAATTCCAGTACCTTCAATTACTGGTTCTATGACATTAGATTTCACTGAGTCTAATGGACCTTCTTGATCTACTGATGAGATAATGACATCAAACCATGAACTGTACTAGAAATAAAATTATGTATCTTAAACATTTACCACCATAAAAACAAACAAAAAACAAAAAAAACAAAACCCCAAACTGAAAATGGCTAATAAGTAATAGTTGTGTGCAGGTAATTTAAGCTAGTTTTAATAATGTAAAGCTAAGAAAACAGTATTAACCCAACTATATGAAAATATATTTTGGAATACTCATATTATAGTATGCAGGTGACACAGTCTTGCTTGCTGAAACTGAGGAGGATTTGAAGTGCTTGCTGCAGAAGGTCAAGGACTGTAATCTTCAATATGGATTGAAGCTCAATATAAAGAAGACAAAGATTTTCACCACTCGACCAACTGGAAGGCCCATAATAGATGGAGAAGAGATTGAGGTTGTTAACAATTATAGCTTGCTCAGTTTTACAGTCAACACTCTTGGCACAAGCAGTCAAGAAATCAAAACTAAATTGCACTGGGAAAAATCTGCTGTCAGGGACCTCTCCAGAGTACTAAGAAGCAACAATGTCAGTCTAGAGACTACCGTGTGCCTGATCCAGGCCGTGGTCTTCATAATTACTTGCTATGCATCAGAGAGTCAGACAATAACTAAGGATGACAGAAAAATTCATGCCTTTGAGTTGTAGAGCTGGAGAAGAGTCTTGAACATACCATGGATGACCATGAAAACAAATAGGTCTGTCTTGAAGAGGGTGAAACCAAGTTTCTCCTTTGACGCTAGGATTTTGAAGCTCCATCTCACATACTTTGGGCATGTGGCCAGGAGGGACCAGTCCTTGGAGAAGGACATCATGCTTGGAAGGATAGAGGGACAGTGCAGGAGAGGAAGACCCTGGATGAGATGGACTGATACAGTAATTACTGGGGTATTGGGGGGTAGGTGTGTCAGCGTCAGTGATACTGGCTCAGGACAGAGTAGGCTTCAGAGCTGTTGTACATAGGGTCGCTATGAGTTGCATATACTCACATGTGTATACTCTGGTATAACATCAGTATTTTCGTTGATAGGTGTCATCTAGTCCATTATGACTCATAGCTACCCTTTGACAACAGAACTGACCTTTGCCCTACCCTGCACCATGTCCACTATCACTGCCATGCTCAAGCCCATTATGGAAGTCACTGCCATCCTATCTCCTTGAGAGGCTTCCTATCTTTCCTGACCCTCTATGTTCCCAAACATGATATATCTCTCTAAGGCCTGATTCCTCCTGAAAATATGCCCAAAGTAAATGAGACAAAATTGCACCATCTTTGCCTCAAAGGAGCGCTTCAGTTTCACTTCCTTCAAGACAGATTGGTTTAGATTTTTTGGGTTTGTTTGTTTGTTTTTTTGGATCTCCATGGCATGTTCAGTACTCTTCACCAAAATCATAATTCCAAGTCATGAATTCTTTTTTTGTTGTCCTTATTCACCGTCCAACTTTCAAATTCATAGGCAGCAATTGAAAATACTAAAGCTGGAATCAGGTACACCTTAGCCTTTAAACTGACAACATTGCTCTTTAGAACTTTGGAGAGGTCTTTAACAGATTTCCCACATGCAACACATCTTTTAATTTCCTGAGTACTGCTACATTTGGTGCTCATTGTAGATCCAAGTAAAATTAAATCATTGACAATTTCAATCTTTTCTCCATCTATTGTGATGCTCCCTATTGGTTCAGTGGTGAGGATTTTTGTCTTTTTTTGGTGTTTTGATGTAACTCATAATGAAGGATGTAGACTCTGATCTTCAGTAGAAAACTTCAAGTCTTCTTACTTTCTGCAAGCTAGGTTATTTCATATTTATAATACAGGCTATTGATGGTTCTTTTTTCCAAACTTGAGGCCACATTCTGCTTCATATAGTCCAGGTTTTCAAATTATTTGCTCAGCACACAGACTGAATGGGTAGAGAAAAAGAAGGCAACCTTGACACACATTTTTCATGATTTTAAACCATGCAGTCTTTCCCTGCATTCAACAACCACTTCTTAATCTACATAGTGGTTTTACATGAGCACAAGTAAGTGTTCCAGGATTCTCATTCTTCTCAATGTTAGACATTTTTTCTTTTCTTTTTAAGTCTCAGAATGTCTATTTTATTCTAAAATGTTACATATCTATATTTCAACTGTTGGGGCATTTTTTAATACTTGTTAAATTTACAAGGTTCTTAAACATTGTTTTTCACATAGGATCTTTCCCTTTTCCTTCACACACACACACCCCC
>NW_006404691.1:0-1189 GCF_000299155.1 Elephantulus edwardii
TCCATTTCCTCTAGGTTTTCATATTTGTTTGAGTATAGTTTTTCATAATATTCTAATGTTAGCTTTTTTATTTTAGTTGGGTCTGTTGTGATGTTTCCTGATTCACCTCTTATTCGGATCATTTGTGTCTTCTCCTTCTTTTCTTTTGTGAGTTTTGCTAGCGGTTAGTCAATTTTATTGAACTTTTCAAAGAACCAACTCCTAGTTTTTTTTATAGTTTCAATTGTTTTTCTGTTTTATATTTCATTTATTTCTGCTCTACTTCTCATAATTTCACTTTTTTTTAAGAGGATATCAGGTTTTCTTGTTGTTCTTTTTCAATTTGCTTGAGATGTTGGGTTACAGAGTCAATGGGCAGTTTTTCCTGCCTTTTGATGTGTTTCCTTATTGCTATAAATTTACCTGTGATTACGGCTTTAGCTGTTTTCCAAAGGTTTTGGTAAGTGGTATTTTCATTGTCACTTGTTTCAAGAAACTTTTTAATTTCATTTTTTATTTCTTCTAGTTCCCAGTCATGTTCAAGCAAGGCGTTGTTCAGCTTCCAAATGTATGCCAACAGTGAATAAGGGTTCCAGTTTCTCCACAACCTCGCCAGCATTTGTTGCTTGCTGTTCTGTTAAATTTTGCTATTCTGACTGGGGTGAGATGATATCTCATAGTTGTTTTGATTTGTATCTCTCTTAGAGCTAGGGATTTTGAACATTTCTTCATGTGCTTGTTAGCCATCTGAATGTCTTCTTTGGCGAAGTGTCTATTCATATCCTGTGCCCATTTTCTGTTGGATTATTTACCTTTATCTTGTTGTGGTGTTTCCTTCATATTTGATGGATAATTTTGCTGGGTACAGTATTCTTGGTTGACAGTTGTGTTCTTCCACTCTCTTCTTGCCTGCATGGTTTCTGCTGAGATATCGACACTTAATCTTATCTATTCTCCTGTATAGGTTACTCTTTGTTTCTCCCTTACTGCTTTCAGGATTCTCTCCTTATCTTTGGTTCTGGTAAATTTAACTATTATATATTTTGTTGTTTTTCTTCTGGGGTCTAGTCTATATGGTGTTTCCTGAGCTTCTTGAATATATATTCTCTCATTCTTCATTATACCTGGGAAGTTTTCCTCTAGTAATTCTTCCACAACTTTTTCAGTGGCTTTACTTGCTTCTTCCTTTTCTGGGATTCTAATGATGCGC
>NW_006404692.1:0-535 GCF_000299155.1 Elephantulus edwardii
CCCCCTACCCCCAAATATAATCCACTCTGCAACCCTCATTGCATACTCCTACGATAAAAATAATGCCCTAAAACATAATACTTTTAGACTATTCTATTTTGAAGCTTTGTCTCACATATTTTGGGCATGTTGCAGGAGAGACCCATCCTTGGAGAAGAATATCATGCTCGGAAGGGTGAAGGGACAGCACAGGAAAGAAAAACCCTGCATGAGATGGGTTGACACAGTAACTAGGGTAATGGAGGTAGGTGTGTCAGAGACAATGGGATTGCCTCAAGATAAGGCAGTGTTCAAAGCTATTGTGGACAGGATTACTATAAATTGTAGGTAACTCAATGGCACATGACAACAATCGGCTGCCAGAGTTTCCCTAGGCAAAATAGTTGTTGTTGTTATATGTCGTTGAGTTAGCCTGTGACTCATTGTGACCCTATGTACAACAGCCCTAAACCCAGCTCTGTCCTGTGCCAATCTCAGTATCTCCAACACTTCTACCCCATTACCCCAGTCACTGGATCAATTTACCTCATAGAGG
>NW_006404692.1:1555-2796 GCF_000299155.1 Elephantulus edwardii
CCTGCCTTTGGGTTGGCAGTACAACTTCTTAACCAGTAGATCGCCAGAACTTCTATATATCTATCAGTAAGATACCTTATAATTAATGTACAAACATGTTACATTACAGGATGGAAATTCATTTCCTCAAACTTTAGGAGCCAGAGTGTAATTCCAGGCATCAGCTCTGGGAGGGAAAGGACTTAATTCTTTCAATGTCTGCAGCCTCAGTGTTCACAGGTCCTTGGTGACATTTATGTGTCACCCTCGTACATTTACCACCCTGTTCCTCCTGGACTTCTTTTTGTGTTTATTCTACTCTTTTTAGAACTGAAAAATGAATGATTAGATTTAGGACACACCCTACCCTGATACGACTTCACTAAGAAAGCAATACAAACCCTCTTCCTAAGTACCTCCACAATTATGGGGGTCAGGATTCCAACATGTTTTGGAGGGACATATACAATCTATAACAACTACTGAATGTCCTGAGAAGGGATTCATACAGGACAGGTGACAGCTAACCTTCTCCTGTCCTTGAAGAGGAAAGAGCCTCACATGATAGTATACAATTTCTGCTTCTGCTTTTATTAATGCCAAAGGACAGTCATCTAACCTGTTTGCACAAAGAAGAATGCATATTGTAGAGCAGAGAATATCATCCTGTGCACAGAGAGTAGTAATTAGGAACCCTGAAGTGCTTTACGCAATGCAGTGTGCTGTTTTCAGAAAAAAAAAATTGAAAAAAAAAATCATTTACTTTCTATTGATGTCACCACCAAGTACATGCCTTGTGGTTAAGTAGTCTTTCTCTAGCATAAGGACCTAGAGAGTTCTCTTGTAGGGGAAGAAGGAGCTTTACATTGACGTTGCCTAGCAACCAAAAGCTCATTTGTTCAATTTGTTGTTTTTTAAAAAATCTACATCTTGTTAAATTAGTCTGAGTGCGAGACATAAAGTTGTTGTTTATGTTTAGTCGCTGCTATAAAAAAAAAAAAGAGGAAGGAAACATTTCCTTTCAGGAATACAGCTTCCTAACTGGGTCCTGGAATCAGGGAGCAATTGACATTAACTTGAGACAGATTAGGGACAAGTCTTTGTCTTTTTGTCTGGTGATCAATGCTGCTGGTCCCACTGAAAACTAAACACTGGAACTTTTTGACCTTGGCCTCTGTCGTTTTTACCTCAATCCATGATTGTTGTTAGTTACCGGTGACTCTCCAGGGGATTTTCAGAGGCAATAAATCACATGGGAGGAG
>NW_006404693.1:0-2741 GCF_000299155.1 Elephantulus edwardii
GATGGATGGCGAAGAGATTGAGACTGTTCACAGCTTCAGTTTGCTCGGCTCCACGGTCAACACTCTTGGCACCAGCAGCCAGGAAATCAAAAAACATATTGTGATGGGAAAGTCTGCTGTTAGGGACCTCTCTAAAGTACTCAAGAGCTCTAAGGTGACTGGGGTAATCGGGATGGGTGTGTCAGAGGCAGTGTTATTGGCACAGGATAGAGCAGGGTTTAGGGTTGTTGTACATAGGGTTGCTATGAGGTTGCAAACTACTGGAGTGCACATAACAACAACAACAACAACAACAACGAAAGGCTTCAGGCCTTTTGTTTACAGGGTCACTGTGAGTTGTGCTAAACTTGACAGCAATCAAAACAACCACTTAAGTATTATCTAAAGGAGTGCCTCAGGGATGCATCCTGTCTCCAGATATTTTCAATCTGTATGTGGAACAGAAACAGGTTTGTCCTAGAGAGGCTGAGACCAGGCTGCTCTTTGGAGGCAAGGATTCTGAAGCTTTGTCTGACATACTTTGGACATGTTGCAAGGAAGGACCAGACCTTGAAGAGGGACATCATACTTGGGAAGATGGAGCGACAGTGCAAGAGAGGAAGACCCTTGATGAGTCACTCAGTGACTGGGGTAATGGGATTAGGTGTGCCAGAGACAATAAGATTGGCTCAGGATAGAGCAGGTTTTAGGGCTGTTGTACATAGGGTCACTGTAAGTTGAAGACGACTCAACGGCTCATAACAACAACAACAACAACAACAACATGTGGAACAGATCATTTGGGAGGCTGGACTTTATGAGGAGGAATGTGGCATCAGGATTGGAGGAAGACCCGTCAACGATTTGTTATGCAGATGGCACAGACTTACTTGCTGAAACTGAGGAGGACCTGAGGCATTTGCTGCAAAGGGTCAAGGACTATAGTCTGCAATATGGATTGAAGCTCAACACCAAGAAAAGGAAGATTCTCACCACTGGGCCAATTGGCAGCACCATGATGGAAGAAGAAGAGATTAACAATTTCAGCTTGCTTGGCTCCAGAAGCAACTCTCTTGGCACCAGCAGTTAGGGAATCAAAAGACGAATTACATTAGAAAAATCTGCTCTCAGGGACCACCCGGGAGTGCTAATGAGCAACGGTGTCAGTCTGGAGACTAAGATGTGCCAGATCCAGGACATGGTCTTTACAATTGCTTGCTATGCATCAGAAAGCTGGACAACAACTAAAGATGATAGAAGAATAGAAGCCTTTGAGTCGTGTTGCTGGAGAAGAGTATTGAACGTACTATGGACTGACAAGAGAACAGATAGGTTTGTCCTGGAGGTGAAACCAAGCTGCTCCTTAGAGGCAAGGATTTTAAGATTCTGTCTGACATGCTTTGGGTATGTTGCCAGGAGAGACCAGTCCTTGGAGAAGAACATATGCCTGGAAGGGTGGAGGGACAGCACAGGAGAAGAAGATCCCAGATGAGATGGATTGACACAGTAACTGGAGTAATGAAGGTAGGTGTGTCAGAGTGAGTGAGATTGACTCTGGATAGAGCAGGATTTTGAGCTATTGTACATAGGGTCACTATGAGTCACAGTCGACTCGATGGCGCATAACAACCACTACCACCTATGGTCAACTGATCTTCAATAAGGAGACTAAATCCATTAAATGAGGAAATGACAGTCACTTTTTTTAACAGTGAAAATATTTTATTTTTTTCATTGTTATGCATTTTCTTACCCCCTCTTCTTCCGCTCCCCAGCCCTCCTCACATTGCACCTCTTGTTCCAGATTGTTGTCATGCATATAATGCTTAATCATATATTCCTTTTAGACAGTTTTTCTCCTCATCTGATATAATATAGTCTTCATTAACTGTTCACTCTTTCACTATTCTCTCTCCAACTCCCTCATGCCTGTCCTATTTTATAACAGCAGTGTTATATTTGTCCTTTTGTGACTGAGATACTTCACCCAGCATAGTGTTCTCCAGGCTCCCTCAAGTGGTGTAATGATTTATGAGTTCATTGTTTTTCAGTGCTGTATTATATTTCATGAATGTACCAGAGTTTTTCTATCCATTTATTTGTTAATGGGCATTTAGGTTGCTTCTGTCTCTTCACTATTGTGAATAACAGCAATAAATATGAGTGTGCATACATCTGTTTGAGTCATGGCTCTGGTTTCTTTAGGGTATATTCCTAGTAGTAGAATTGTTGGCTCAAATGGTATTTCTATTCCCAACTTTTTTAGAAAGTGTTAGACTGCCTTCCATAGTGCTGTACCATTTTACATTCCCACTAGCAATGACTACTAAGAGTTCCAAACTCTCCACAACATTACCAGCATTTGTTGTTTGTTGGCCTTTTGAACTTTATTATTATTGCTGGAGTGAGATGACATCTCATAGTTGTTTTGATTTGCATTTCTCTGATGGATAAGGATTTTGAACATTTCTTCATGTATTTATTTGCCATCTGAATATCTTCTTTGGTTAAGTATCTATTCATATCCCGTGCCCATTTTGTGACTGAGTTATCTTTTACTTATTGAGGTGCTAGAGTGTTCTAGAAATTTTGAATACAAGTCCTTTATCAGATATGTTCATTGTACAACTCTCTGCATAGCAAGTAATTGCAAAGACTATGGCTTGTCTGTCAGATACTCCTCTAAATCTGAACATTCAGATTAAGACAGACTAGGAAGAAGGATTGGCCACCCACTTCTGAAATAGCAGGCCTCTGAAAAC
>NW_006404694.1:0-2750 GCF_000299155.1 Elephantulus edwardii
ATTGAGGCTCAATGTCAAGAAGACAAAGATTCTCACCACTGGACCAATTGGCAGCATCAGGATGGATGGTGAAGAGATTGAGATTGTTCAGAGCTTTAGTCTGCTTGGCTCCAAAATCA
Source organism: Elephantulus edwardii (assembly GCF_000299155.1). Taxonomy (NCBI): domain Eukaryota; kingdom Metazoa; phylum Chordata; class Mammalia; order Macroscelidea; family Macroscelididae; genus Elephantulus; species Elephantulus edwardii. The sequence continues at coordinate 120 of NW_006404694.1, forward strand.
ACAATCTTGGCACTCAGAGCCAGGAAATTAAAAGACGTATTGTGATGTTAATCTGCTGTTAGGGACCTCTCTAAAGTACTGAAGAGCAATGGTGTCTCCCTGGAGACTAATATGTGTCAGATATAGGCCATGGTCTTTGCAATCACTTATTATGAATCAGAGAGTTGGACAATGACTAAGGAGGATAGAAGGAGAATTGATGCCTTTGAGCTATGGTGCTAGAGAAGAGTACTGAGGGTACCATGGACTGCTAAGAAAAAAACAGATTCATCCTAGACAGGGTTAAACCAGAATGCTCCTTGGAGGCAAGGATTCTGAGGCTTCGTCTAACATACTTTGGTCATGTTGTAAGCAGATACTAGTCCTTGGAGAAGGACATCATGCTTGGGAGGGTGGAGGGATAGTGCAGGAGAGGAAGGCCCTCTAGGAGGTGGATGCATTCAGTGACTGGAGTAATCGGGATGGATGTGTCCGAGATGGTGAGATTGGCACAGGACAGAGCAGAGTTTTGGGTCGTTGTACATAAGGTCGCTATGAGTAGCAAGCGACTTGACAGCACATAACAACAACATGTATAATAAATTAAAACCTTGCCCCATGCTGTACCTTCCTCGCAAAATCTGTTGTACTTATATAGATTGTGGTGATTACGGTGTCAATCCTTCTTGTTTAGGTTCTGACTCCCCTTTATTGACCTTGCCATTTTTCAACTATGTTATCCTTAATTTCAAGAAAGCCACTATTAGATTAGTTGTACTATTTTTTAAAAAAAATATATATCTTTTAGATCTTCCTCTTTTCACATGTCAAAAGAGCAAGCAAATCTGTCTTAGAATATTTACAATCAGGATTATTACTTAGAAGCAGGTATGGTGAGACTTGGACAAATTCACTTTGAACACATTGTTGAGGAAGACTAGTCACTAGCAAAGTACATGTCAAATAATGTTGAGCTACAGTGAACACAAGGAGAACCCTCAATGATGTGTATTGTGTAATAGGTGCAACAAAGATCACAAACATACCAAAAAATTATTAAGATAAAGCAGAACTAGGTAAAGTTTTGTGTTTTTATAAAAAAAGGCACCAAATGTCTAGTTGAGCAGATAATAACTAACAACATTTTTAGATACATAGCCAAATGAATGAAAAGCAGAAAGTATAGACTAATATGAAGAGGCAGGTTCAGTGCAAGACCTTCAATTTAGAAGAAGAAAAGGAGAAGAAGCCAGCAGAAGATGAAGTGTGTCTTTAAATATAAAATGAGAGAGGCAATGGCCGTATACTGGTCAGACTAACGATTCTGAAACTTTAAAGTAATACTTTTGTTAGAGCTTCCTTAATTAAACATATAGAATCTTCTCTTAATAAAACTGACATAACTTTTTATAGGAAATAAATATTCATTTAAACTCTCTATATAAATGTATAGGCTCACTGGCTTTTGTGAATGAAAAGTCATTGGATCACAAATTTAAAATCTTTATTCCTGAATGGACTGATTATGATCACTGATGTAAGATCCTAAGAAAACAATATTAAACAAGACCATGAGTAACATATGGAAATGAAAATATTGTCTTTTCAAGAAATTATTAGAAACAGATAATGGACATGAGTTTACAAATTAAAGTCAGAATTGGTAAGATATCAGAAATGTGATGTTAAATAAACAAACTAGAAAAATTGTTTAAAAACCCAAAGAAATAACATTACCGCCATGAGAAATAAAATGACAGGATTAAATAAAACAGTTGATATCAGACATAGGCTTATATAACTGCAAACCTCTTCATTCAGAGTTTGAGATTTTTTTGCCTTATTTTAAATCTACAAAAATAATGCTAATGAGATTATCTCTTTGCATGCATAATCTAAAGGTGAGGACCAAAAGTTGTAGTAAATTCCTTTCAGTTTAATGATCAAATCTGAAGATAACGAAATGGTATGATAATTTTGTCAAGTAATATTTAAGTAAAATTATACTGATGACACAGGTCAAGTTTCTTTCTGTTTCTTTATGTTTACTATTTCTTTATAAAACTCAAGATATATAAATTACTATTTTAGGACACAACATTTCTTGGGTTAAGAAAAAAAAATCTCTAATTATCTCCAAGTGTCAGTGATTAGTATATATTTCAGGCTCCTTCAAATGCTCATGTATGGTGTGAAATCCCCTAGTGAAGGAGAGCACCATGGAATTCCAAAATCTCTGTAGATGTTCATTGAAATGAAAAATAAAGAAATAAAAAAAAAATCATGAGTGATAAACTAAAAACCAAAACAGCTAACTTAGCGTTTACTCCAATTCTTGATGATATTTTAGTGATGCATAATATTCTATTGTGTGAATACACTGCAGTTTTTCTCAACCATTCATTGATGGGCACTTGAATTGTTTCCAACTTTTCACTATTCTAAATAGTGTTTCAATAAATTTAAGTGTAAGTTTGTTCACATATTTTTTTGAGACTTCGTATCTTTTCATCTTGTTCATCTTTTCATCTTTTTCTCACCAAGAAGTTGGTTGATTCAAACTACTGACTTAATTGTATATATCATTCAGATATATGCACCAACAACCAGAGCCAAAGAAGAAGAAATAGATGATTTCTACCAACTTTTACA
>NW_006404695.1:0-1109 GCF_000299155.1 Elephantulus edwardii
CAGCACCACAGCTCAAAGGCGTCAATTCTCCTTCTGTCCTCCCTAGTCAGTGTCCAGCTCTCTGATGCATAATCAGAGAGTGAGATGTCTCCTACCTTTTTTTCTATTTTTAGGGAGTGCTTTGCTTATTCGGGGCTTCTTTCCATTCCAAATGAAGCTGGAGATTGCCTTCTCCATCTCGCTGAAGAATGGGATTGGTATTTGTATTGGGATTGCATTCAACGTATAAATTGCCTTGGTAGTATTGCCATTTTCACAATATTGAGTCTTCCTATCTCTGAGCAAGGGATATTCTTCCACTTCTCCGGGTCTCTTTTGTTTCTTTTAGTAATGTTTTGTAGTTTTCTTTGAATAGATCCTTTGTGCTTCTGGTTATATTTACTCCCAAATATGTTATCTTGTGATTAGCTATTGTGAAGGGTATTGTTTTTCTTAGCTCCAGCTCTGTATTGTCTTTGTCACTGTAGAGAAATCCAACTGATTTTTATACGTTGGAGATGATCTTAGATTTAGGTTTGAGACATTGAACACCAATGATTGAAGACCAGATGAATTGTGGGATGGTATCATCCACGAAGAAAGTTAAAGGTCATTACAAAGAGAATAGAAAGGAAAAAAATAAAAATAGATGTCAGAAGGGACTGTAAAAATTGCACTAGAGCTGGAAACAACCCAAGTGCCCATCAACAAACAAATGGATAGAGAAGCTCTGGCATATTCACTTGGCATAATGGAATACTATGTGCAGCATTGAAAAACAAGGCATTCATGAAATATTATGCAAAATGGATGACTCTGGAGGACATTATGCTGAGTGAAAGATCTCAGTCACAAAAGGACAAATATTGCATAGGGCCACTGTTATAAAACGGGACTGACCTCAGGGTTGAGGAAAGACTGAAAAGAAGGGGAGGAATGATGTATATTGCATTGAAATAGATGAAGGAGAAAACTGTTTAAAAGGGATAGATGAATGGGTATTCTTGTCATTACAGAAGTCCAAAGTGAAGGCTGAATAGTGGAGTGGACTTGGGGGGAGGGATTGCATAACAATGAAAGAGTTTTTCTTTTTCTTTTCAAGGACAAGAGTGAATTGGGGAGAGGGGGTG
>NW_006404695.1:1874-2637 GCF_000299155.1 Elephantulus edwardii
ACTGCATCCTGGCCCATCCTCACCCTTCTGCCCCCAACCCTCACCTCCTTGTACCCCCAATATGTTTTTCCCAATTAAAAAAAATTTTTTTAAAAGAGCTGAACAGAAGATTTCAAAGGGCATCTCAAGAGGACAAAGGAAAGTATTATAATGGAATGTGCAGAGAGCTGGAATTGGAGACTAGAAAGAGAAGAATTCATTCTGCATTTCTCAAGATGAGAGAACTGAAAAACAAATTTAAGCCTTGAGTTACAATATTTAAAGATGCTTTAGGCAATATAGTGAATGACTGAGAAAGCATTAAAAGTAGATGGAGGGAATACACAGAATCACTGTACCAAAAAGAAATAATTGACACTGAGTAATTTTAGGAAATACCATATAAGCAGAAGCCAATGGTAATGAAGGAGGAAGTGAAAGTTGCATTGAAGGTATTGGCAAAAAATAATGCCACAGGTATCAATGGGATATCAATTAAATTGTTTCAATTAACAGATGCAGCTGTGGATGCACTAACCAATCTATGTCAGGAAATTTGGGGGCCAGCTGTCTGGCAAACGGATTGGAAGAGGCCTATATTTGTTCCTATTCCCAAGAAAGTGATCCAACAAAAGTGGAAACTGTTGAACAATATAATGAATAACAGATGCAAGCAAAATACTGCTGAATCTTTAGGGTTTTCTAAGTATACTATCATATCATCAGCATAGAGGGATAATTTTACCTCCTCGTTGCCTATTTGGATACCTTTTATTCCCTTCTC
>NW_006404696.1:0-609 GCF_000299155.1 Elephantulus edwardii
GAGATAACTTTAAATCCTTGGAATTTCTCCTGTGATTGTAGTGTGTTCTGAGGCCTCCAGATCACCCCTGAGGGGCTGGCAAGGCCAGAAAGACCACCATTTGGTGTCAGCCAAGTTCAGGGGTGGCATTATTCAGTCACTCACATCTTCACAACAAGGCTTATGAAAGGTTTCTGACACGCAACCTCCACAGGCTTCCTGGTTGCTGAAAGACATTAATGTGGGTTGGAGAGTGGCATCCCTTGTTGGGATATAGAAGCAGCATGCTGGAAACCCTCTCCAACCTGACCCTAATAGTTTCTTCACAAACATCCTTTTTTGCTATTATTTAAAAACATCAATTAGACAAACAATGCTTGAGTTCCAGTGAACTCTTGAACGTGAGGGAGTTGTAGGAAACAGTTGAGCTGAAGTGGGGGATTCTGGGGACCTGAGTTTATTGGCCAGCACTCCTGAAGCAGTGAGAAACTGAATCTGTAGTTGCTGGACTGAGGTCTTGGGTAGCTGTGGGAGTCTAGAGCACTGTACCTTTAAGTGGCAAGCTTTGATCTAGCTGCCCTAGTAGGGTCTGAAGAAGGAAGTGTTGAATGTGCAGCTGGTGTCAGAACA
>NW_006404696.1:3584-4091 GCF_000299155.1 Elephantulus edwardii
GATTCTGTGAGTGGAGTGGTGGAAATGAATGTGTTTGAGACAGCGAGGTTGGCACAGGATAGAACGGTGGTTAGGGCTCTTGTACATAGGGTCGCTATGAGTCGCAAACGACTCGATGGCACATAACAACAACAACAATTTTGGTGTTAGTAAACTGGGGTTTTGATTATTCTACAATAGATGGTTGAGAGATCAGAATTACATCTTAGGGGGTTCTACGGAGGTGGTAGATGGATCGACGCAGTGACAATAACAAAGGGTATGTGCATGTCAGCAATCATGAGGCTGGTGCATGACCGAGCAAGGTTCAGCTGAGTTCCTCATAGGTTCGCTATGGGACGAAGTCGACTGAATGGCACCTAACAACAACATAGTAGGTAAGGGAGAAAAGAATTAACTTCTTAAAAATGAACTGCTCGGAATGACAAAGCAAAATACTACAATGAAATGTGCGAGGAGCTAGAGTCAGAAAATCAAAAGGGCCGAACTCACTCAGCATTTCTTAAG
>NW_006404697.1:0-2696 GCF_000299155.1 Elephantulus edwardii
TCTAGTGGACAGCCTCCCCGAGTGGACATCCTCCCCAGTGGACATCCTTTCCCCAGTGGACATTCTCCCCAGTGGATATTCTCCCCCAGTGGACATCCTCCCCAAGTGGACACCCTCCCCCTGTGGACCTTCTCTTCTACTGGACATCCTCCGCAGTGGACATCCTTTTCCCAATGGACATTCTCTCCAGTGGACATTCTCCCCGTGGTCATCCTCCCCCAGTCACATCCTCCACCAGTGGACATTCTCCTCTAGTGGACATCCTCTCCCAGTGGACATCCTCCCCAGTGGTCATCTTTCCCCTGTGGACATTCTCCCAAGTGGACATTCTCCCCAAGTGGACATCCTCCCCAGTGGACATCCTCCCCCAGTGGACATTCCCCTCTAGTGGACATCCTCCCCCAGTGGACACCTCCTCTAGTGGACATCCTCCCTCAGTGGACATCCTCCCCAAGTGGACATCCTCTCCCAATGGACATTATCCCCAGTGGATATTCTCCCCCAGTGGACATCCTCCCCCGTGGACATCCTACCCCTGTCGACATCCTCCCCCAGTGGACATTCTCCCCCAGTAGACATCCTCCCCCAGTGGACATTCTCCCTCAGTGGACATCCTCCCTCAGTGGACATCCTCCCCAGTGGACAACCTCCCCGAGTTGACATTCTCCCCCAGTGGACATCCTCCCCCAGTGGAAATCCTCCCACAGTGGACATTCTCCTCTAGTAGACATCTCCCCCGATTGGACATCCTCCCCAGTGGACATCCTTTCCCCAGTGGACATTCTCCCCCAGTGTACATCCTCCCCCAGTGGACATGCTCCCCTGTGGCATCCTCCCCCTGTGGCATTCTCCTAAAGGGTACATCCTACCCCAGTGGACGTCCTCCCCCAGTGGACCTCCTCCACCAGTGGACATTCTCCTCTATTGGACATCCTCCCCCAGTGGACATTCTCCCCAGTGGACATCCTCCAGCAGTGAACATCCTCCCCAAGTGGACATCCTCTTCCAGTGGACATCCTCACCCAGTGGGCAATCTCCCCCAGTGGACATTCTCCTCTAGTGGACACCCTCCCCGAGTGGACATCCTCCCAAGTGGACATCCTTTCCCCAGTGGACATTCTCCCCAGTGGACATTCTCCCCCAGTGGACATACTCCTCCAGTGGACATACTCCTCCAGTGGACATTCTCCCCCAGTGGACATCCTCCCCCTTTGGACATTCTCCGACAGTGGACATCCTCCCCCAGTGGACATCCTCCCCACTGGACATTATCCCCCAGTGGACATTCTCCTCTAATGGACATCCTCACCCTGTGGACATCTTCCCACAGTGGACATTCTCCTCCAGTGGACATCCTTCCCCAATGGACATCCTCCCCAAGTGTACATCGTCCCCCAGTGGACATCCTTCCAAGTGGACATCCTCCCTCAGTGGACATCCTCCCCCAGTGGACATCTTCTACCCAGTTAACATCCTCTCCAGTGGACATCCTTTCCCCAGTGGACATTCTCCCCCAGTGGACATCTTCTACCCAGTGAACATCCTCCCCAGTGGACATCCTTTCCCCAGTGGACATTCTCCCCCAGTGTACATCCTCCGCCAGTGGACATGCTCCGCAGTGGACATCCTCCCCCTGTGGACATTCTCCTCAAGGGGACATCCTACCACAGTGGACATCTTCCCCCAGTGGACCTCCTACCCCAGTGGACATTCTCCTCTATTGGACATCCTCCCCCACTGGACATTCTCCCCAGTGGACATCCTTGCCCAGTGGACATCTTCCGCAAGTGGACCACCTCTTCCAGTGGACATTCTCCTCTAGTGGACAGCCTCCCCGAGTGGACATTCTCCCCAGCGGACATTCTTCCCCAGTGGACATACTCCTCCAGTGGACATACTCCTCTAATGGACATCATCACCCAGTGGACATCCTCCCCCAGTGGACATTCTCCTCCAGTGGACATCCTTCACAAATGGACATCCTCCCCCATTGGACATCGTCCCCCAGTGGACATCCTCCCAAGTGGACATCCTCCCTCAGTGGACATCCTCCCCCAGTACACATCCTCCCCCAGTGGACATCTTCTACCCAGTGAACATGCTCCCCAGTGGACTTCCTTTCCCCAGTGGACATTCTCCGCCAGTGGACATCCTCCCCCAGTGGACATTCTCCTCCAAGGGACATACTCCCCCATTGGACATTCTCCTCCAGGGGACATCCTCACCCAGTGGACATTCTCCTCCAGGGGAAATCCTCCCCCAGTGGACATCCTCCCCCAGTGGACATCCTCCCCCAGTGGACGTCCTCCTCCAGTGGACATCCACCCCCAGTGGACATTCTCAACCAGTGGACATTCTCCTCTAGTGGACATCCTCCCCGAGTGGTCCTCTTCCCCAGTTGACACACTCCCCCAGTGGACATTCTCCCCTAGTGGACACCCTCCTCCAGTGGACATTCTCCTCTAGTGCACATCCTCCCTCTGTGGACATCCTCCCCTGTGGACATCCTCCCCCAATGGACATCCTCCCCCAGTGGACATCCTCCTCGAGTGGACATTCTAACCCAGTGTACAACCTCCCCCAGTCGACATCCTCCCCCCGTCGACATCCTCCCCCAGGGGACATTCTCCTCTGGTGAACATCCTCCCCTAGTGGACATCCTCCGCAGTAGACATCCTTTCCCCAGTGGACATTCT
>NW_006404698.1:0-710 GCF_000299155.1 Elephantulus edwardii
TGAAAAAATTGTTCTTGAATACAATGTATTCCAATCTTGTAAATAACTAGTAGAAAATTTTTAAAAAATTTAAAATCTAATATCAAATTATTTGTAATGGCTAATTTATTAAATATCATAAAAGTGAGTGAAACACTTAAGATTATTAGACTCATAATTGTTCTACAGACTATTATATATTTCTCAGTAAAAAGAATACTTAAAGTAAAAAAAAAATTACCAGGATAATTTGATGGTCCCTTGAACCTTTCTGAATCTAAAACACAGAAAAGGCTTGAGATTTCTTAATCCAAAGGGGAACAGGTGTGGACCAGCCACAATTCCCTGAGGACACTCGCCCCACTAATATACAGGTTCTTCACAGAAACATTTCCCAACCCTGTGACTTTACACAATTATAACAGTCTAACACCTATCAAGAAAAGATTCACATAAAGTCAGGAAGGAAGAATATTGCTTCAATCATCATGAGAAAACAAAATAATCCTTCTCTTAAAAAAGCAGAGCATATTACAGACCCAGTGTATACCCTAGACTCAAAGAACAAGAAAAAATACATTGAAACAGAGTTATTTGAACAGTTACAAAAGACAGTGCAAGTGATGCAAGAAATAAGAGAAACTTCTAAGTAATCTAATACTCCAGAGACAGGGGACCAGAAGAAGTATATTTCAATGAAGTACAGAAGAAAATACAAAAGATGAAAAAAA
>NW_006404698.1:1480-2717 GCF_000299155.1 Elephantulus edwardii
AATGACAGGCACATAGACCAAAAAGAACAGAATTGAGTATCCAGAAATGGACCCGTCTATCCATGGTCAACGGATAACAAGGAAATAAAACCTATCAAATGGGGAAATGGCAGAATATTGATTTTAAATAAGATTACTGGTTCAAATCCATCAGCTTCTCCTTGGAAGAAGGATGGGCAATCTCCTGTGTCATTAATAACCTCTGAACACCCGTTAGAGGGTCAGCTGTGGGCTGGTTTCAACCTGACAGCACTCAACAACCACCAAGTATTTAATTTACTCAACAGGTATTTATTTTTTTTAGGTATTTATTAAATAAGCCACTTTTCTACTCAATTGGGATAACTCAGTAAATAAAAGACCAAGAAATATCTGTAACAAGATAGCAATGACAAAAGCTAAGTGAAAATAGTATCTTAAATTTTGCCCTCTAAGGTGTGTATCAACTTGACTAGGTCATATTTTGAAGGATTAAATGATCCATTTGTTACGTATTAGCAATCCTAGTTCCTGATTGTGGCCAACAATGTAGGACTTGTAGTTGTTGTTAGGTGTCATGAATTATACTAGATCTCACAACATCCCTAAATAACACGAGAACCTTGCCCTATCCTGTAAGATTCTCATGATTATTTGCACGATCACGCCCATTATTGTAGTCACCATGGTAAACCACCTTGTTGAGTCTTTCTTTCTCTGACCATGCACCTTCCCAAACATAATGTTGTTCCAAGGAGTATGCCCAAAGTAGTGGGGTGAACTTTTATCGTCCTTGCCTTCAAGGAGCACCCAGATTTCACTTCTTCCAAGACAAATTCCTTTGTTGTTCTGATATTCCATGAAATATTCAGTACTGTTCACCAACATGAAAAATGAAAGACATCAGTTCTTCTTCAATCATCCTTATTTACTTTCCAATTCTCAGATGCTTTGGAAGCAATTAAAAAATATTATGGTTTGGATCAGGAACACCTTAGTCTTTAAACTGACATCCTTTTTTAAATTTTATTAAATTTTATTAGTTTTAATGAACACTTACAGGGATTTCGGGTTTTCATTCCTTCATTGCTGCACCATTCTCTCTACCCTCCTCCCCAGTTTGTTCTTCTTCCCCGCCATCCGAATGTCTGTTTTAATTGTCCAATTCCCACAGTGCTTGTCAAAGTCAGTTCTGATTAATCTCCTTTGTCGGTGTATCCTTTGCCATTCCCTATCACTCCTCCCTGAGAGAGACTTC
>NW_006404699.1:0-430 GCF_000299155.1 Elephantulus edwardii
CACACAATAAACCAACTTGACCTCACAGATATTTATAGACTAATGCACCCCAAGAAAACACAGTATACCTTCTTCTCCAAAGTGCATGGAACATTCTCTAGAATAGATCACACTCTAGGTAACAAGGCTAGCATCAATAAATTAAAAAAACACAGAAATGATAAAGTCCATCTTGTCAGACCATAATGCTACAAAATTAGAAATTAATAATAGGTCAATAAAGGAAGAAAAAACCATACATTTGGAAGCTGAACAACACCTTGCTTGAACATGACTGGGTAGTAAAAGAAATAAAAAATGAAATTAAAAATTTCTTGAAACTGATGACAATGAAAACACCACTTTACAAAACCTCTGGGAAACAGACAAAGCAGTAATCAGAGGTCAATTTATAGCAATAAGCAAACACATCAAAAGATGAAAAAAAACA
>NW_006404699.1:1505-2578 GCF_000299155.1 Elephantulus edwardii
AGCAAGAAAACTATTGGACACAGTGGACCAATTTAGCAAAGTGGCAGGATACAAGATCAACATATAAAAATCAGTTGGATTTCTCTACAGTGACAAAGAGATTACAGAGTACTGAGAAAAACAATACCCTTCAGAATAGCTAATCACAAAATTAAACACTTGGGAATAAATTTAACCAGAAGCACAAAGGATCTGTTCAAAGAAAATTACAAAACATTACTACAATAAACAAAAAGAGATCTTGATAAGTGGAAGAATATCCCTTGCTAATGGATAGGAAGACTCAATATTGTAAAAATGGCATTACTACCAAAGGCAATTTACACATTTAAAGCAATCCCAATACAAATAACAATCCCATTCTTCACTGAGATGGAAAAGGCAATCTCCAGTTTCTCCAGTTTTGTTTGGAATGGAATGAAGCCCTGAATAAGCAAAGTACTCCTTAAGAATAGAAAAATAGTAGGAGATATCTCACTCCCTGACTTCAAATCCTCCTACACTACTGGAGTGGTAAAGACAGCATGGTACTGGTACAATGACAGACACATAGATCAATGGAATAGAATTAAGAATCTGGAGATCAGCCCAGCTATCCATGGTCAGCTGATTTTTGACAAGCAGATGGAATCAGTTAAGTGGGGAAATGACAGCCTTTTTAACAAATGGTGTCGGCAAAATTAGAAAAATATCTCCGAAAGACTCAAGCAAGACCCACACCTCACTCCATACACAAAAACAACTCATGGTGGATCACGGACCTAGGACTAAAATCAAGGACTATAAACTTCCTTACAGAAAAGCTAAAAACAACACTAGAAGTCCTAATCCACAACATAAATAGTCTTCCAAGTATCCTGAAAAACTATAACCAGGAGAAGACAAAGTAGATGAATGGGATCTTCTAAGACTCAAATCCCTATACACATCCAAAAACTTCTCCAACAGGGTAAACAGGGAAGCCACCGACTGGGAAAAAGTGTTTGGTAATAACATATAAGATAAGGGACTTATATCAAGAAATTGTAAAATATTTGAGCACCACAACAAGATAAAGGTAAATAATCCAATAG
>NW_006404700.1:0-560 GCF_000299155.1 Elephantulus edwardii
TAGGAAAATTGGATGTCATTAAGAAAGAAATGGAACTTATAAATATTGACATATTAGATGTTGGCAAAATGAGATAGACTGGCATGGGGCATTTTGAATCAGGCAATCATGTAATCTACTATGCTGGAGATTAAAATGTGAGGAGAAATGAGATGAGATTGCTTTCATAGTTAAAAGAGTCATTTCTAGAACCATCTTGAAATACAATGTTATGAATGACAGGATAATATACATACTCATACCAGGAAGTCTAGTGAATAGTACTAACATTCAAATATATGCACTGACAACTAGAGCCAAAAAGGAAGAAATAAAAGATTTCTACCAACTTTTGCAGTCAGAAATTGATCAAACATGCAATCAAAAGGCATTAAAATAATGGGTGACTGGAATGCAAAAGTTGGAAATAGGATTAGTAGTCGGAATACATGGACTTTGTGACAAAAATGGTGCTAGAAACATAATGATAGAATTCTGTACAATCACCTATTGATTTAAAATATTTATTATAAAAAATGTAAATGCAGACTATATACACAGATTTCACCTGATAGTATACA
>NW_006404700.1:2730-3904 GCF_000299155.1 Elephantulus edwardii
ATCAACAGAGAACTGTCAGAAGTGTAGGCTGGGTTTAGAAGAGGTCATGGTACTAGAGATACTATAGCTAACATTCGATTGATCTTGGCTGAAAGTAGAGAGTACCAGAGGAATATCTGTATTTCATTGACTATGCAAAGGCATTTGTGTAGATCACAACAAACTGAGGCTAACTCTGAGGAGAATGGAAATCTCTGAACACTTGATTGTATTTATGCAAAACCTATACTTAGACCGGCATACCAAACAGACCTAGGAAACACTGCATGGTTTAAAATCAGGAAGGATATATGCCAGGGATGCATTATAGCCCCATGCCTTTTTAATCTATATGCACAACAGATCATCCAGAAGGCTGAGCTATATGAGGAAAAACGTGGCACCAGGATTGGAGGAAGCCTGAACAGCAACCTGTATTACACAGATGACACAACCTTGCTTGCTGAAATAAAGGACCAAAAGCACTTACTGCAGAAGGTCAGGGACTGCAGCCTTCAAGAAAAAAGATTCTCACCGCTGGGCTGATTGGCAGTATCATGATAGATGGCGAAGAGACTGAGATTGATTACAGCTTTAGTTTGCTTAACTCCACAATCAACACTCTTGGTACCAGCAGCTAGGAAATCAAAAGACAAATTGCATTGGGAAAGTGTGCTATCAGCGACTCTCCAGAGTACTTAAGAGCAATAATGTCAGTCTGGGACTAAAGTGCACCTGATTCAAGCTATGGTCTTTGCAATTATGTGCTATCCATCAGAAAGCTGGACAATGACTAGGGATGACAGAAGGAGAATTGATGTCTTTGAGCTGTGGGGCAGGAGAAGAGTATTGAATATAACATCGACTGCTGGAAGAACAAACAGGTTTATCCTAGAGAGGGTGAAAGCCAGTGCTCTTTGGAGAAAAGGATTCTGAAGCTTCGTCTGACATAGTTTGGGCATGTTGCAAGGAGAGATCAGTCCTTGGAGAAGGACATTATGCTTGGGAAGGTTGAGGGACAGTGTAGGAGAGAAGACCCTCAATGAGATGGATTGTCTCAGTGACTGGGATAATGGGAGTGGGGGTATCCAGAGACAGTAAGGTTGGCTGAGGATAGAGCAGGGTTCAGAGCTGTTGTTCATAGGTTTGCAATGAATCACAGACTACTTGACGGCACATAACAACAACAACAACA
>NW_006404701.1:0-505 GCF_000299155.1 Elephantulus edwardii
GGTGCTTGAGTATTTTATAAATTGTAGATATAAGTCCCTTATCTGACATGTCATTACCAAATATTTTTTCACCACCCTGTGGCTTCCCTCTTTACACTGTTGAGAGGATTTTGGATGTGCATAAGGATTTGATCCTTAGTTTGCCCCATTCTTCTATTTTAACCTCTCCTGGTTTAAGATTTTCCAGGATGCTTGGAAGACTGTTTATTTTGTGGGTTAGGACTTATAGAGTTCTTACAAGCCTTTCTTTAATAAAGTTTATAGTACTTGGTTTTAGTCGTAGGTCCGTAATAACCCACTTTGAGTTAGTTTTTGTGTATGGAGTGAGGTGTGGATCTTACTTGAGTTTTCTGAATAGTTCTCCAATTTTGCCGGCACCATTTGTTAAAAAAGCTGTCATTGCCCAACTTAACTGATTTCATCTCTTTGTCAAAAATCAGTTGACCATAGATAGATGGGCTGATCTCTGGATTCTCAATTCTATTCCATTGATCTATGTGTCTGT
>NW_006404701.1:1680-2296 GCF_000299155.1 Elephantulus edwardii
TCTGTTTTCTATTTCATTTATTTCTGCTCTAATTTTTATAAAATCAGGTTTTTTAGAGAGTGTTGAGTTTTCTTTCTATTCTTTTTTAATTTGCTCAATATGTCAGGTTAGAGAGTGAATTGTCATTTTTATCTGCCTTTTGATATGTTTGCTTACTGCTACAAATTGGCCTCTGATTAATGTTTTGGCTGTTTAGTGTAGGTTTTTTTGGTAAGTGGTGTTTTCATTGTCATTTATTTCAAGAAAATTTTTAATTTCATTTTTTTTAGTTTTCTTTTCCCCTGCTTAATTACTTACAAAATTTAAATAGAAATTTGCACGAATTCTTTCAAATTCCCTCATACCCCCATCATATTGTACAGCCTAAAGATTAATCCTCCCTTCCCCCTGCACATCCACATGCATCTGCTTCCAGCCTCTCCCACACCTCCTGGATCCTTATACTCATTCTACAATAACAGTTTTATACAATATTATTTTCCTTATGTGACTGAGTTAATGAATTCAGCATAATGCTCTCCAATCCCTCCTAAGCTAGGAAATAATTTACAAAGTTATTGTTCTTGCATGCTGCATAGTATTTCATTGTGTGAATATACCATAATTTCTCAATCCA
>NW_006404702.1:0-2742 GCF_000299155.1 Elephantulus edwardii
CGTGGCTCAGTCTGCTCCAAGTGAAGCCCCAAGCTGCAGTCCTTTTGGGAAAAAGAAGAAGTACAAAGACAAGTATTTGGCAAAGCATAGCTCAAGTAAGCATTCTGAGAATCTCTCCCCAGGGTCCAGGGAGAAGCATTTAGTGTGCTTTCCAGTCTCTCTCTGGAAGCAGAGAGAAAAGAACGATGCCACCTCTGGGTGAAGTATCCAGTGGGAACATGTCACCCATAGAAAGCACTGACTTTGTCATTTTAAGGAGCAGCAGGCTTTGGTTAAAAGTTGTTTGACTCCCTCAATTTCTGTGCAGGAGAAAGATGTGCGGCCTTGGAATCCCTATGGCATAGTTCTCCTTTGTCCTAGGGGCCTTTGTGGGTTGGAGTCAACCACATTACCTTTAGGTTTTTTGGTTGTTTAAAGAGAAGGCAATGATCTCTACAGCAGGAGCACACTCAAATGTAGCAGTCAGAGATCAAGAATGGGGTTTCTGGGACCTAAAGTTCGGTTGATGAAATGAAGCTCAGTGGATATCAAACTGCTTTTCTGCTTTTGCCAGACACCAGGATGCTCCTGTGTCGTAGATTGAATTGTATTCCCCCAACTGTGCCAGCTTGCCTGGACCTGGATTCTTAGTAGCCAGCCTCTTCATTGAAATCTGGATTATCTCTGCCACCCACTGCCGTGTTTGTGGTCCACCCTAGACTCAGAGCATGGTTAGCCCTTGGCCCTGACTGGGCTGCTAACTCTCCTGTCCGCACTGGGAAGCACTGTTCAACAGCAAGGCTCTTGAGCCTCCACTGCCAGCTGCCTCCCAGGCTTTGAGTTCAGGGGATGATATTCAGTGGGCATTTTTTTTCCCATAGTAATTTCTACTCTTGAGTTTAGACGAAAAACTTGGGAGTTGTAGCTGGGGGATAGCATAGCTTTAAGAGGGACCTGAGTATAGCACAGAGACAGAACAAGTGGCTTTGGTGGTTCTGGTTGTACATTCTCTCAGAAGGCATTCTGAATGTGCCTGGTTTCCTCTCCCTAGTTTTTGACCAGCTGGATGTTGTTTCCTATGAGGAAGTTGTGCGACTCCCTGCTTTCAAGAGGAGGACTCTGGTGCTGATAGGTATCCTCCTCCTCCTCCCCTCCTTGGCCTCCATTGCTGGGCTCCAGAGAACATTGCAGCAGAGTAGAGGCAAAGAATTTTCTAGGCCCTTATGTGCACCCTGTTTGGAGGGAGGTATGTGGAATGGGCCCACCTTACCTTCAACTGCATTCATGTCAGAGAGTTCAGGAAAGCTGGTCTCCTTAGTGAAAAATGAAAGCACACCTGAGGGTGGCACCTCTGTCCATTCCTCTGTCACTCCCACCTTATTTTTGGAGAAGAGGTGAGTGCCTTAATCTGAGTCTTAGCAACATTTTCTTTGTCTGACTGTCTCCCCCTCCCAGGAGCCAGTGGCGTAGGCCGCAGTCACATTAAGAATGCGCTGCTTAGCCTGAGCCCAGCCAAGTTTGCGTACCCTGCACCGTGTAAGTAGTCCTGGGGACCTACAGGGATGGACCTGGGGTGAGTTGTCTGCTCTGTGCGCTATAGATCAGTCTTTTCTTTATTACTTTATTTTAAATGTTTGATGGTAAAAAATGAAAGTAGGAAATAGAATATGGTGAACATTTTTTACCTATAATTCCTCCAACTGAAATAACGAGTGTTCTTTTCTCATTCTTGTCTATACTGTTCACCTACATAATAAGCGGTAGTAAACATTTCATCCCATTAAAAAATATTGTTCTATACTAAAATTTTACATTATAAGCATTTCTCCACGTTCCTATACTATCTGCATAATTCATTTTTGAGAACCATTTTACTGTACAGTGAGTAGATGGACACCAGTTTACTTAGCTCTTCCACTTTTTTGCCATCTAGACTGCCTGTAATAGTCATGAGGCATCTAAGCCAAAGCAGTATTTAGGAAAACTGTAAACAATCTCAGTGACAGTCTTAGAGACGGAAAAGACGGTGGCCAGTGATCAGGTGAGAATAGGACACTGCCTCCATCCTCAGAAGGGAATTTGTATAGCAGAGTTGTATATAGTCCTCGAGATACTGCTAATTAAGTAGAGAACTGGAGTCTCCAGCCTGCACTTTGGTTCATACATTTTGATTCTTTGCTTCTCCGTCTTGCTGTTTTACTCAAGGGCTATAGAGAGTGGAACTTGAACGGGAAGGGAGTGAGGAATAAAAATAGTGGTAAGATCAAATGAGAGTTGTTTTATGACCTTGAAAGAAACTTATGTGTCTCATAAATTGAGTGGTTTGGAGCCTGTTGAGAAGAGAAAGGAGATGTTTAACGGAAGACAAAAAGGTCTTCTAGGAAGGAAAGGTTGGGAGGATTGTGTTTCATTGAAGCTACAGTGTCAGGAGCTTATTTTCCTTCAAGGACAGCTATGAAGAGTAATGGGAAATGCTGTGGGTTTTAAGGTGCATTTTCTGGGCTGCATCATCTCCGCTCATGAGACCTTCAGGATCCCGTGGAATAAACCTCTGCGGAATTCTCTGCCTTTGGAGGCAGCTAGGTTTTCAGCAGAGATATCATGGTCTAGGCCTGTGAGAAATGACGAGGACTCGGTTTAGTCAGGGTGTTTGGGTTCTAACACACAGATACCACAAGGCCACCCAAGAAGAGCGAGGAGGATGGGCAGGACTACCACTTCATCTCCACGGAGGAGATGACAAAGAGCATCTCTGCCAATGAG
>NW_006404703.1:0-512 GCF_000299155.1 Elephantulus edwardii
TATTTCAGCTAACAGATGTTGCCCTGAACGTGCTCACCAAGTTGTGCCAAGAAATCTGGAGAACAACCACTTGGCTAAGTGACTGGAAGAGATCTATATTTGTTCCCATCCCAAAAAAAGGTGACCCAACAGAGTGTAGAAACTATAGAACAGTATCATTGATTTCACATTCAAGCAAGATTCTACTGAAGATTATCCAAAACCGATTGGAACAGCACATCAGCAGAGAACTGCCAGAAGTCCAGGCTGGATTAGAAGGGGTCATGGTACTAGGGATATTATAACTGATGTTAAATGGATCTTAGCTGAAAGCAGAGAATACCAGAGGAGTGTCTATCTGTGTTTCATTGATTATGCAAAGGCGTTTGACTGTGTGGATCATAACAAACTGTGGCTAACTCTGAGAAGAATAGGAACCCCAGAACACTTGATCGTTACAATGCGAAACCTATACTTGGACCAAGAGGCAGTTGTCAGAACAGAGCAAGGGAACACTGCATGGTTCAAAATTG
>NW_006404703.1:1202-2534 GCF_000299155.1 Elephantulus edwardii
GTGGTTGGAGTAATTGGGATGGGTTTGTCAGAGACCATGCAATTGGCACAGGACAGGGCAGAGTTTAGGGCTGTTGTACGTAGGGTCGCTATGAGTCGCAAGCGACTTGACGGCACATAACAACAACAACAACAACAACAACCACCACCTCATGCTCTCTTATTGCTTAACTTAATACTTCGAGATTTAGTGAGCTTCTCTTAAGAGACAGCAATAAAAAGTATTGTACGCCAACCCCTCTCTCCTGTGAGGCTGAAAGACAGCCAGTGCCTTTATCACTTATATTTTACAGCAGGAATGGTGTTTCCTCTACTTACAGCCCCACTGGGCTGGGTTGTTTGTCCACAGTGGAGGCTCTCTTTGCTAATGTTTGTGAAAATTGTGAGCCCTTCTAAAATAAATTATAATTCTGTGAATACTGATAGGAATTTAAAAAATAATTTTCATTATTATATTTTTTTGCAGAGGCCTTGAAGACATTACTGGAAGGAAGAGCTATTTTTATTTTGGATAAATGTATTATAAAAATAGCATTATGGCTCTGATAATACGTAGTCTACCTAGAGACAGATTCTGGGTTTTCCCTTTTGACAAATGACTTAATGCGGTTTGATTTACTCTAATTAAATAAGAACAAAATACCACCCCTCCCAATAATCTGTCAGCAGACAGATTAATAATGATGTAACAGTATGAATAGCTTTGGGTTTATGTGGATGTAAAAACAGATTAAAATTTTAAAACTACACACAAGCTACCTGGTGTTTAGAATGCTTGTGTTCTGTGTTTCAAACACCTACAGGTCTGCTTTTATGGTCTTTGTTTTTTTAAGATTTACTTTAATTTTATATTGGCTTGCATACAAAATTCACATACATTGTCTTTCATATATTTCTTCATTCACATTGTGTTTTATATCCCCATACTTTGTGTTTTATAAAATTCATCACCATTGAGTTATTTCCACTGCTACCCTGTCTTTTCAGGCCCCCATCGCATCTTTCCAAATTCTTTCACCCCTTTCCTCTGTCTTTCAAACTCTGTGACATCATGATTTCACCCCTCTTCCCTCTCCCTACCTAACCCCTCCCCCTCCTCTTCCTCCTCTGGATTTTTGTACATATTTTACTAGCAAAAAGCATCCATTTATTTTTACAATAATGGTCTTATGCAGTATTTATCCTTATGAGACTGATTTAGTTCACTCAGCATAATGCTCTCCAGCCTCTCCCATGCTGTATAGTAATTTTTGAAATAATTGCTCCTGAGTTTTGCATAGTATTCCAATGTGTGAATATACCTCAATTTCTCAATCCATCTGTTTGTTGATGA
>NW_006404704.1:0-636 GCF_000299155.1 Elephantulus edwardii
TATCTTATGTCAAATAATGTTCAGTCTCTGAGTGACGATCCCAGTTGCCTTTAAATGACTGTTGGATTTCATTGTCTTTCAAAGCAAATGAAGGGCCAAAATGGTAAGGATACTACCATTCTTTTCACAAGAATTTTAATATGTGCAAGGGTTTGTGCCGTGCATTCAAAGATGGATCTATTTTTAGAATTTTGTAAAATGATATCCACCAATTAACACTTTTTTCTAGTGTTCCCTCTTTACCGGAATTAGGCCCTTAAATTAGTGTTCAAGTTATGTTTTTCTGTGTTGAATTTTAGAAGAAAGCACGATCTACTATGTTGAGTAGGGTCAAATATCTCCGCGACTCAGTGTAGAATAATCTTCAAAGAAAAATTCGTTTCCATGAATATGTGAAACAAAAATTTGTTTATTTATAGGGTAAAATTCAACTCGATGTCCACATTAAGTTTTAATTTGGTTTTGCCCTATCTCTATAATACTATGCCAAGAGTAGTTATATCTGTATTTCGACACTTGTATATCTTTTCCAGTATTTTACACAAGCACTTCTGAACAATTTGTCCTTCCTAGCATTTTACTAATATAAAAGCAATGGTCACTTGCCCTCTCGCAGACTTAACTCAAATATTGAAG
>NW_006404704.1:1431-2429 GCF_000299155.1 Elephantulus edwardii
TTCACATCACTGGTTACATTGAATTTGAGGCGAATTGGTCCATCTCAGAACGTGTGTCCATGCTAAAGGCAAATGATTCTTTTCCATGAAAGTGAATTACAAATTGAGCAATTTCTGTGCATTCAAATTGTGCCTATAGCTCAGGTTCAGTCCTTTTGCATGACTCATCTGGATGCCACATTGATGCAACAGTATTTGGAAAGGCCTAATCTTGGGCTCACTCTCATTATATAGACAACTGGTCTTTATTGAAGTTTCGTTGTATGACCGACATAGCAATGAGAAGAACTATTTTCATTTATCATGACAGATAAGGCATGAGACGATATGAACATATCGGTCCAACACTGTAATGTGTCCTAAGATTGTAGTTATGTAAGGTAGTGTGAACTTTCTTTTTTCACACATGCGACGACAGCCAACCTCATGCACGTCCCAATGGAGACAAAACCTTTGGCTTTTGATGTCAATATTGCTCAGTTATGTAACCCAAATAAAACACAGTATTAACATGCTTCTAAAGCAGGTCACCCAGGTAGAAAGAGAGGAACCAGTTCTAATAGCAAATGTGGTTTTATTAATTAAATGGACTTGGTGGGGTCATAACGTTTAGCAGCATTTTAAGAGTGTTTTCAGACTACAGCGTATTCCACAGTTGTGACTTTTTTTGTGTGTATGTACATCTGAACAATTGGGAAAAAGGGGTATTTTGCAGTTTTGAAAGTGGATCTGCCTCTGAGAGGCTGTTATTCAGGCAATGTAGGCAACTGTAACCATTGTTGTTCTTTGTTGTTATGTGTAGTCAAGTCGATTGCGACTCATAACGACCATATGTACAACAGCCCTAAACTCTGCTCTGTCCTTTATCAATGGCACTGTCTCTGATACTCCGATCCCAATTATCCCAGTCACTGAATCAATCCACCTCATAGAGGGCTTTCCCCTCCTGCTCTGTCCCTCCACCCTCCCAAGCATGATGTCCTTCTCCAAGGACCGGT
>NW_006404705.1:0-2738 GCF_000299155.1 Elephantulus edwardii
CCTTTGGGTAGGATCATCTGTTCCACGTCTGTCCTGCTAAGCAGTTGGGTGCATACTTGATCAGAGGAGCTTTCCTCAAGTTGAAAGCCACCAGCTTTGGGATGTTGCAAATATATGCTCTTTAAAATGTGTTTTCCTGTATTAAAAATGTGAAGAAAGCTGGGGAACAGTCCTTGGGAGGCAGCACTGTTCTCTGCTCATTGCCTCTTTCCAGAATCTTCTCTCTTCCTACTCTGCAGAATTTCTTCATCCAAATTTAAGGCTCATGTTTATTAAAGAGCCAGCCAAGTCCAAGTCCAAAAGGCCCACAGTGAGTCACAGACCCTCTCTCACTGGAAAAGCCTTGGCTAACATTTGGATCTGAGGCTTCAACATGTCCCCCAGGCAGCAGCTCTTGGCACAGGACCACTGTGCATTCCTCCTTAGAGCTCAGCTCATTCTTACTCATTCAAGAACTTCCTCCTTTACCATTCACTATGAAGACCATGGTACTTTGAGCCTGTTTGGGGATACATTTTGTTCTTTGCTATCAACAGGCTTGTAACTATTAAACTGTTTCTTATCGTGATAGTTCCACCAGCATCCTAGCTTGAGGATGAGGTGGAAGGAACCATGAAGTTATTCTACAGCCTCTATATGTTGGCTGCTCAAAGTAAAGGAGGAAAGTGAGGCATGAGAAAGCCACTCAGACCTGGATTTTCCTGCCAAATAGATGAACTGACTGACAGCTCTGATTTCTTACCCTTTCTTGAGGCAGAAAATAAAATGCTTACATTCTGATTGACTTTTCTTGACCTGTTCCTTTTTAAAACAACTCAGTTGATGCTTCAAGTGAGCTGAGATTGTCATCTGGTGAAGATACTTTTACAAGTCCTTTTTGAAATCATGAAGGTAAAGCCTGGTTATTGTGTATACATAGAAAAATTATCAAACAGATATTTACCACCACCCCGCAAACCCTGAATGTGTGAAATATCACCATTGGCTATAAAAAGGGGGGGTAAATCAAGCAGAAACATAAAAATTTGAAAGCAGTGGACCCACTCATTTTTCTTCTGACTCCATTATCTTTTTCAGAAATTGCCATCCTTTTAACAGTTTGATATACACATCTAAGTACTTTCCTATGCTTAAGAGGTTTTAAACAAAGAAAGTGAGGGTCAAGGAAAGACTATAGTGTTGACAGACTGTTGCATAATTGAAGCCAGGCACAAAATAGAAGATATAATTCCATTTATATTACTTACATTTATATGCATGCAAAACTATCTATGGTGATAGAAGTAAGAACAGGGGTTGTCTTTGGGGGATGACAACCAGGAGAGGCCATGATGTGGGTATTCCAAGATGCTGGAAATGAGAGGTTAGTTCACAGCTATATAATTATAAAAATGCATTGCATTATGGACACTCAAGGTTTGAGCAATTTATAGTACATGTTATATTTCAGTTATAAAGGAAAAGAAGTGTGTAAGTGGAGGAATAAAAACATTGTTGTTGTTGTTATGTGCTGTTGAGTCGCAGCAACTCATAGTGACCCAATGTACAACAGCCCTAAACCCTGCTCTATCTCATGCCAATCTTATTGTCTCTGACAAAGGGATCCCCATTACTGCAGTGAGGGAATCAGTCCATCTCATTGAGGGTCTTCCTCTCCTGCACCATCCCTCCACCCTCCCAAGCATGACATCCCCTCCTTGTTACATGTCCAAAGTAGGTCAGACGAAGCTTCAGAATCCTTGCCTCCAGGGAGCAGTCTGGTTTCACCTTCTCCAGGATGAACTTGTTTGTTCTCCTAACAGTTCATGGTATATTCTCTTCTCCAGCACCACAGCTCAAAGGCATCAACTCTCCTCCTTCATCCCTAGTCATTGTCCTGCTCTGATGCATAGCAAGTAATTGCAAAGACCATGGACTGTATCAGACACACCTTACTCTCTAGACTGGCAACATTGCTCTTCAGTACTTTGGAGAGGTCTCTAACAGCAGACTTTCCCACTGCAATTAGTCTTTTAATTTCCTGGCTGCTGCTACCAAGAGTGTTGATTGTAGATCCAAGCAAACTGAAGCTGTCAACAATCTCAATCTCTTCACCATCTATCATGATGCTGCCAATCGTCCCAGTGGTAAGAATCTTTGTTTTAAGGTTGCAGTTTTTTTTTAACTGGAAGAAAAGTCCCAAAACACATCTTGGTAAAACTTCCATATACCATCACCACTACACCCAGACTGACATCTGGAACGGTGTGGTGGTGGTTTGGATTGGTAATGATAAGAAAGAAGTCCTACTGGCATTTAGTGGGCACAGAATGGGGATGCTAAACACCTAGGAATGAGTGAGACAGACCTGCATGACAAAGAAGTTATCTTCACAAAATACCCACAGTACCAACATTGAGAGCCAGTGTTTTCAATGTTTGCAGAGTGTTCTGTTGTACACACTATAGATACACCTTTGAAGCAGTTATTTGTACAGCATATTATAGGGCTCAGACTATCTAAAGGAGGGAGTTGTGGTCTCCAGAACTGACATGTTCATGTTCTTGATTTATTTTTGCCTTTTAAACAGAATATTAAAGAAGCAGAATAATCTCATTTGCTAGGAGAGGCAATTTGTTGGCCCCTCAACTGTGAATGTGGTACAATAGAGCGCTCTTCTCCTTCCAACGTTCCCAGCTCTCTGCTGCCAGGCAACTTCAGCCAGGCCCTTGATCTGTTGCAGGCCTGCCACAGCCTCC
>NW_006404706.1:0-2738 GCF_000299155.1 Elephantulus edwardii
GATAGAGCAGGGTTTAGGGCTATTGTGCATAGGGTCGCTATGAGTCGGAAACGACTCAACGGCACATAACAGAAACAACAAGAACAACAACAACAACATAATCAGAACAGAGCAAGGAAACACTGCATGGTTCAAAATTGGAAAGGTGTGTGCGTCAATGATGTGTCCTATCTCCATATATTTTCAATCTGTATGCAGAACAGATTATCCAGGAGGCTGGATTCTATGAGGAGAAGTATGGCTTCAGGACTGGAGGTAGATTCATCAGCAATCTGCGTTATGTAGATGACACAACTCTGCTTGCTGAAACTGAGGAGGACCTGAAGTGCTTGCTGCAGAAGGTCAGGTATTGCAGCCTTCAATAGGGATTGAAGTTCAACATCAAGAAAACAAAGATTCTCACCTCTGGGCCGATTGGCAGCATCATGATAGATGGTGAAGAGATTAAGATTGTTGACAGCTTCAGATTGTTTGGCTCTAAAATCAATACTCTTGGTACCAGCAACCAGGAAATTAAAAGGTGAATTGCATTAGGAAAGTCTGCTGTCAGAGCCCTCTCCTAAGTATTGAAGAGCAACAATGTCAGTCTGGATCCTAAGGTGTGCCTGATACAGGACATGGTCTTTGAAATTACTTGCTATTTGTCAGAGAACTGGATAATGACTAGGTATGGTAGAAGGAGAGTTGATGCCTTTGAATTGTGGTGCTGGAGAAGAGTATTGAATATATCATGGACTGTTAGAAGAACAAGTTCATCCTGAGAGGGTGAATCTAGGTTGCTCTTTGGAGGCAAGGATTCTGAAGCTCCTGTTGGGGAATGTTGGAGAGGAAAGGAGGGCCACTGGCCAGGACAGATCGCCTAGCTCCGGATAAGTGCACGCCTCCCAACAACCTTTAATATGGGGTAAAGAAAGCTCTTCTGTGTTTAGCTGCACCAGCTTGAGAAAACTTGCCACCTGGGAAGATGGCTGCCACATCTGTTGTGATGGGAGTAGTCTGCACGAGGCTGAGGTTCTCCTAACCAATCCACATAGCCCACATCTGCAAGCCCTCCCTATCCTGTCTTCCTGTTTACTTACTAGTATATAAGTGCGCTGCAGCCCCCAAAAGAGTTGAGCTGATTGACTCTCTGAGCAGCTCCCAGAATGGTGTGTCTCCATTGTGCTTACCCCCATCAGGGTGGTGTTGTTTGTTACTGGTGAATGGAAAGCGGCAGCTCTGTTTGACATATTTTGACCATGTTGCAAGGTGAGGTCAGTCATTGGAGAGGGACGTCATGATTGGAAGGGTGGAGGGACAGCGCAGGAGAGGAAGACCCTCGATGAGATGGATTCATTTGATAGCACACAACAATGACAACAATAACAACGACTTTAAAAAAATATTTTTCCTAAAATGTAAAATGATAAAAAATCTTTTGATATCCTTGATTTATCTAAAACAGGATTTTTCAAGAAAATATTTTGTTGATGTATGGATTAAACGATATGTTCTCAAAACAATAGGTACTTGATGAGATAGAGTGATAAAAGCCACTGATTAATAGAACATAATTCTATAAACCATTTTGTATATGGATGATTGTAGAAAATGCAACGTACATGAATGAACACAACACACATGAATGATGTAAAACAAAAAAAATTCAATGGGTTAGACTATTAACTCCTATGCTTCTGTATATAATCGTGTATGGCTATAAGCTTTTTCTCATTTTTTAAAAGAAAATTTTTATTTTACACTGGTTTACATACAAAATTCATATACATTGTTTTTCGCACTGGGTCTTTCCTATTTCCTTAACCCATCCCTCATTCTACCTACCAAACTGTGTTACCCTTTGATTAAAGACCCCATCCTCACCCATTTGCTCCCATCCTCCCCCGACTTGGATCATCATACATATTCTACAATATTGGTCTTATATAGTATTTGTCCTTATGTCACTGAGTTAGTTCACTTACCATAATGCTATCCCGCCCCTTCCAAGTTAGTGATTTTCAAAATCATTGCTCCTGTATGTTGCATAGTAGTACATCTTATAAATGTACCATAATTTCTCAATCCATTCCATTGTGGTTGGACATTTGGACTGTTTTCCATGTTCTTGCAGTGGCGAACAACACTGCTATGAACATTGGTGTACAAGTCTCAGTTTGTGCCTCAGTTCTCATTTTCTCAGAGTCTATTTATTCCAAACAGTGGAATAGCTGGATCATATGGAATTTCTAAGTTCAGCTTTTTGATGAAATGCCAATCTGCCTTCCAGAGTGGTACCATTTTATAACACAGTGTACCATTTTATAATACCACCAGCAGTGTGTAAGAGTTCCTATCTTGCTACCTCCTCTCCAATATTTATTACTTGCTGTCTGTTAAACTTTGCCACTGCTACTATACAGCATTCAGGAACAATGACTCTGTTAATCACTACCTAACTTGGGAGGGACTGGAGAGCATTATGTTAAGTGAACTAACTCAATCTCATTAGGTCAAATACTGTATAAGACCATTATTGTAGAAATAGATAACTAATAAAGCATGGTTGAGGATTTAAGGTGGGGAGAGTGAAAGCAAAGGAGTGATGATGGGGTTAGGGAAGCAGGGTAATCATGTTGTTGTTGTTGTTGTTGTTGTTGTTGTTATGTGCCATCGAGTCGCCTGCGACTCATAGCGACCCTATGTACAACAGCCCTAAACTCCGCTCTGTCCTGTGCCAATCGCACTGTTTCTGACAC
>NW_006404707.1:0-2687 GCF_000299155.1 Elephantulus edwardii
ATAATAATGGGTGACTGGAATGCAAAAGTCAGGAACAAAGGAGAAGATTCAGTAGTTGGAAAACATGGATTAGGTGACAGAAATTGAGCTGGAGAGAGAATGATCAAATTTTGCACAATCAATGACTTATTCATTGCAAATACATTTTTTAAGAGACATAAACACAGGTTATATACCTGGATTTCACCTGATGGTATGCATAGGAATCAGATAGATTACATCTGCGGAAAGAACCGCTGGAGAAGCTCAATACCAGCTGTTAAAAGTAGGCCAGGAGCTGATTGTGGAACAGGCCACCAACTACTCATATGCAAATTCAAGCTCAAGCTGAGGAAAATTAAACCAAATCCAAGGACATGTTTCTAGTAGGTGCTATTACTTGGAGAAGGACATGATGCTTGGAAGGACAGAGGATCAGCAAAGGAGAGAAAGACCCTTGACCAAGTGGACTGGTGCCATGACTTCCACCGTGGGCTCTTGTGTGTCGGTCAGGAAGTGTGACGAAGACACAGGACAGAACAAGGTTCATATCTTTTATTCATAGGGTTGCTATGAGTTGTACTCGACTTGATGGCACCTAAAAATAAGAATAATACATTCTAAAATTTCTAACATGTGTAGTTTGTAGGTCTTTATAGTGTGCTAGCAGACTTTCTTCACTTTTGTTTTTGCTCAGATGGTCCCTCATCTAAGTTAGTTCAAGAGATTTTATTCCTATTGAGCTCTTTGTTCCATTAATACAGTTCTACCTCTGTTACCACTCACTGTATTACCTATTTTTTATAATTTTTGATAATCTATTAAATTTCTAGTTGCTGATACTTTCAAATGATATCTCATTGTACATTTTTTTCTATTGTGTTTATTTGAGCTCTGGGAGAACAAACAGATTCAACCTAGAGAAGGTAAAATCAGGCTGTTCCTTGGAGATAAAGATTCTGAAGCTTCATCTGACATACTTTGTGTATATTTCAAGTAGGGACCAGTCCCTGGAGAGGGCCATCATGCTTGGGAGGGTGGACGGACAGGGCAAAAGAGAAGAATGCTTGATGAGATTAATTGATTCAGTGACTGGTTTATGTAGGTAGATGTATCAGAGACAATAAGTTTGACTCAGGACAGAGCAAGTTCAGAGCTGTTGTACACAGGGTTACTATGAGTTGCAAGCAAGTCAAGGATGCATAACAACAACAACAACAGCATTGTGTTCCTGTGTTTGGGTTTTTTTTTTTATAGTTTTATTTGTTGTTTTGTAGGTTTTTGTGGTTTCCTTAGGTTTTCCTTAATCTTTTTTAATATCCAATATATAAATACTTTAAATTCTTTATCTAGTAGCTATTGCCAATTCTTTCTCAGCAGCCTTTCTTCCCTCTTCATTTTGACTATTTGTTGAATTGGCTTTTTAAACTTCTTTATATTATTTTATATTATTTCCATACTCCAAGGCATTAAGGGGCCACATGTGATATTAACAGTGCATTATGTGGCTCTCAGGGCAATAAATCTTGTTATTCATTTGTGATTCTGGTCTATATATGATTTTTCGTATTGTTGGTGGTAGACTACTAGTCGATTTGATTGACCATATTCCCGTGTGTGTCCTCTGTATATCTTATCCTAACAGTTGGGTGAAGGCAAAATCACAAATTCTTGCCCTGCTGTTGGGTGAAAAATATTGAGTGTACTGGACTTTTTGAGAGAGTATGGTACATCTCATTGGTATTAGCAACTAGTATCTTTTCTGTAGTTTATGATAAATCATCTTTGTACCTACAAGATGTCAATGTTATACAAATAGATGAGGTAAATCTTTGATATAGGCATGATGTCTCAGTAGATGTGGCCAGATCAAAAGTTCTCAGTGTGTATGTAGTCTCCCTTTAGAACTGGCTGGGTGTAGGATGGATGCCAAGTGAGTCACTGGGTTTGTCACAATGTCTTCTCTTTGGATTTTGCCAGGTAAATCTTATAATCATTAGTGGGGTGCTTGGAAGACTCCGAGAAAGCATATCAGTTAGATATTAGCATAGGTCCTATATGGTAGCTGCTGACTGCTATGTAATTGTGCTGGGCAGGTTTCTGGCAAAGTACAGTTGGGTATAATTGTACCAATCAAAAGGCAACTGATAAGACTGTTCTTCCACTGGTCACCAGTCACTTGGCTGACAAAAATGTCTGGAGATAAAAAAAATAAAGAATTCCTGAGTCACCAGGCTGTAAATGTACTCCCAAAATTCACAAAATATGGGGGCATTACTGCTCATCAATGAAAAGATAATGTGCTCCATGGCCTCACTGGGTTTCAGGCTGTAAGGATACTCCTACTGGTTTGTGATATTATTGTTGTTATTCTATTTCCTTTTTCTGAAATGATTCTTTTTTTTTGTAATATGTGTAAAATTATTTATTTATTTATCAAATGACTAAAAGGCTTGATTAACTTCAAATTTGGCTGAAAGAGTATTAAAATTGGGTGGAGTACTAAAACAAATAGGATTAATCATGATTTTATTTATATTTGTTCAATCTGAGTGATGGATATGTAAGAATTTGTTTCCTAGGTTGTTTTTTTTAATTTATCATTGTTGTTGTTGTTATGTGCCGTTGAGTCGTTTTCGACTCGTAGCGACCCTATGCACAACAGCCCTAAACCCTGCTCTATCCTGCACCAACCGCACTGCCTCTGA
>NW_006404708.1:0-601 GCF_000299155.1 Elephantulus edwardii
GAAACAACTGCTTCAACTTCTCCTCACTTTCAGCAAGTAAGGTTATATCATCTACATAACACAGGTTATTGATGAGTCTCCCTCTAATCCTGATGTCACGTTCCTCTTCATAAAGTTCAGGTTCTCGAATAGTTTACTCAATGTATAGTTTGAACAGGTATGGAGATAGAATACAAGGATTACAGAAGACAAATTGAAGCCTTTGAGCTGTGATGTTGAAGAGTACCGAACATCGCATTGATTGTCAAAAGAACAAATACATACATCTTGGAGAAAGTGAAGCCAGAGTGCTCATTGGAGGCAAAGACAGCAATGTTTCTTCCCTCTTCAAAGTACGAAGTGTTGTACTTTGAGCATGTTAAGAGAAGCTCAATCAAAAACAACTAGGAGGTATCATCTCATCCCAGTAAGAATAGCAAAATTTAACAGAGCAGCAAACAACTAATGCGGGCAAGCTTGTGGAGAAACTGGACCCTTATTCATGATTGGTGGGAGTGTAAAATGGTGCAACCACTATGGAAGGCTGTATGGCGCTTTCTCAAAAAGTTACAAATAGAAATACCATTTGACCCAGGAATTCCTCTACAGGGAATATACCCCA
>NW_006404708.1:1801-2308 GCF_000299155.1 Elephantulus edwardii
GGGAATGAGTGTGTTTGAGATGGTGAGGTTGGCACAGGATAGAATAGCGTTTAGGGCTCTTGTACATCAGGTCGCTATGAGTCGCAAACGACTCAATGGCACATAACAACAACAACAACATGGCCTGGACAATAATTGCCTCTTCAAGTAAAATATTTTTATAAATATTACTATTTTATAAACAATATCTTCAGTCTTATAATTATATTGTTACATATTTCCAACTTAATTCTATTTTTTAAAACACATGTATAGAATTAAAAATAGCTTAATGGAAATATAGTAATGAATCATGAAAATACATTCCAAACCTTTAGTGTCTTCTGAATGTTCCCTGCCAAACGGAAATCTTGCTTTCCCTTCACAAGACTATTTTAAACTGTGTGCTTATCTTTCTTTTATTTTCTGTATAATCTGCTATGTTGTAGTTATGTTATTGAGTCTCCTACAAATCATAGTGACTCTTTGTACTTTGGCTCTGAAACCTGCCCTATCCTGAGCCAATCC
>NW_006404709.1:0-545 GCF_000299155.1 Elephantulus edwardii
TAGGAAGGGAGGGAAATCACAGGGTAGCAGAGTTTGGTGAACAGAGGAAGGGGGTGAAGGAATTAGGAAAGATTGAGTAAGGACCTGAAAAGATGGGATAATAGTGCGTACAGCTCAATGATGATTAACATTCTAAATAATAATATATGGTAATGATCATATGAAACCCAATGTGAATGAAGAAATGTGTGAAAAAACACATTGCATATGACTTTTGTATGCAATCCAATGTATTCATAATGAAAATATGTTTAAAAATCTCTTATTCTGTAAAGATATTGGGAGGAGTGAATTTGTTAATATATGTTAAATGTTTAGAATACAGCTTGGTACACGTTCTTCTAGTTATATGCCAAGAATTTGAGTACATACCATACCAACCGTATGAACAACAAACTCAACCCCTGTCCTATCTTGTGCCATCCTCATAATTTCTGACATTCTTGAAATAATTGCTGCAGTCACTACATCGATTCATCTTCTTAAAGGTCTTTCTTTTGCTGACCTTTCGCATTTCCATGTATGATTGTTCCTTTCCAAAGAAT
>NW_006404709.1:1770-2683 GCF_000299155.1 Elephantulus edwardii
TTAATTGCTGAAACTTAGGAGGGTCTGCAAAGTCTCAATAGTTCGCAATATGGATTGAAGCTCAACATCAAGAAAAGAACGATTCTCACCAATGGGCCAATAGGCAGCATGGTGCTAGATGAAGAAGAGATTGCAATTGTTAACAATTTCAGTTTGCTTTATTCCACAATCAGCACTCTTGGTACCAGCAGTCAGGAAATCAAAAAGACTGCATGCATTAGGAAAATCTGCTGGCAGATTTTTGAGCACTCCAGAGTGCTAAAGATCAAAGATGTCAGTCTAGAATATAAGGTGTCCCTGATAAAGGCCATTGATTTTGCAATTACTTACTATGCATCAGAGAGCTGAACAATGAGCAAGAATGACAGAAGAATTGATGCCTTTGAGCTTTGATGTTGGAGAAGAGTATTGATCATACCTTTGACTGCCAAGAGAACTATCAGGTCTGTCCTAGAAATGATAAAAACAAACTAATCCTGGGAGGAGGGTTTTGATACTCTGTCTCACATACTTTGGATATGTATCCAGGAGAGATTGGTCTTTAGAGAAGGATATTATTATGTTTGAAAGTGTCAAGGAATAACACAGGAGGGAAAGACCCTGGATGAGATGGACTGACAAAATAACTAGGGTAATAAGGTATAGGTGTGTCGGAGAATGTGAGATTGGCTTAGGATAGAGCAGGGTTCAAAGCTATTATGCAAATAGTCGCTATGAGTTATAGTTGACTTGATGGCAGACAACAACTACTTTATATATATGTATATACACACACATATATATAGTTATATATCATTATGTATCATTATTTATACTTATATACAGTTATAGCATCGAGTACTCTCTCTCATAGGGTCGCTACGAGTCTCCTGCGACTCGACAACACTTAACAACAACAACAACAACATATATA
>NW_006404710.1:0-1076 GCF_000299155.1 Elephantulus edwardii
AAGATTAATCAGAACTGGCTTTGACAAGCACTGTGGCAATTGGACAATTAAAACAGACATGGGGCGGGGGGGAAGAAAACGAACTGGGGATGAGGGTGGAGAAAACAATGCAACAATGAATGAATGAAAACCCAAAATCTCTGTAAATGTTCATTAAAACTAATAAAATTTAACTAAAAAAAAGAAAAGTAAACACATTAAACAGTGGCCTTTATCTCAGGGTCCTCTGCTTATACCTTGTTATAGTTTGTCCACAGCAATGTCTATCCAATGCCATCATCAGAGTCTCATCAACAGGGTCTGCTCCAGTTTTCCTTAAGACTTGCTTCTACAAGTCTTGCTCACCTCTTGTCTTGCTACTCAGTGTGGGAAGCACGTTTTTTCTTATTCTCATCACACAGTGTGTGAAGATTTTCAAGACCATTCTGACTAACAAGGCTATGTGTTTCCAGTTAAGGTAGCTGGAGATGAGAGGAGACTAAGCATAATAGTTAAAAAATGCCAGTGTTTAGGCTAACACATAATGACGAAACCAACAAGTAACTTAATATTATTGCCTTTACCAAGTCTTATAAATTTAATTTGTCCTTTTTTTGTAATAAAA
The DNA here is from genome assembly GCF_000299155.1 of Elephantulus edwardii. Taxonomy (NCBI): domain Eukaryota; kingdom Metazoa; phylum Chordata; class Mammalia; order Macroscelidea; family Macroscelididae; genus Elephantulus; species Elephantulus edwardii. The sequence goes on from NW_006404710.1 coordinate 605, forward strand.
AGTAATCCTAATTATTCAGAAACTAAAGCACTTGACTAACTTGAAGATTGCAGTTGAAACTCACCAGTAGACCCACTGGAGAAAAAGGCAGAATTTTGCTTTTCTGAAGATTTTACTGTTGTTTGTTCATATTGAGTACATTTTATACTACTTCATTTGTGATGAATCTATGATGTAATATTCCAGTATTGGTTTGTAATTTTTTAAATTTTTCAAAAAACCAAAATTTTTTAAAAGCTTGCATTGTTTAGTTTGGTAAATGGTCAAATGCTTTATATGTACTGTTTTTGTTTGTTGTTGTTATGTGCCGTCGAGTCGTTTGCAACTCCTAGTGACCGTATGTACCACAGCCCTAAACAATGCTCTATTCGGTGCCAGTCTCACTGCCTCTGACACACCCATCCCGATTACCCCAGTCACTGAATCAGTCCACCTCATAGAGGATCTTCCCCTCCTGCGCTGTCCCTCTACT
>NW_006404710.1:1881-2673 GCF_000299155.1 Elephantulus edwardii
CTATCTAGCTGAATACTATGTTATATATATTATAACACATACATACACATATATATGAAGTTAAATTAGTTTATTGAAATGTTCAGTTAGTCTGCACCCTGGTTGAGAATTTTTCTGATTATTCTATCCTCCGTCAATTATGGTATATTGATATCTCCTACTACTACTGTGAATTTACCATGTCTCATTTCAAGTCCATTAAAGTCAAGTTTATTAGAAATTAATACTGCCACTTTTGCTATTTTGGCTTGATAAATTTCCTCCCATCCTTTGATTTTTAGTTTAGCTTTGTTATTGTTTCTAGGTTGTCTCTGGTAGATAACAAATTCACAGACAATATTTTTCTTTTCCATTGTGCTACTTTCTCTTTGTTGGTCATTGTTTTAGTATATTCTTTTATGGTGTTTCTGATATCTCTCTTTCATTCCATGGTTGTTTGTAATGGAAAGTCACTTCCCTGCTCTCCAAGGAAGAATGGAGAACTGGGTGTAGTAATGGGCTTACTCCTCAACCAGCTTCTCTTGTGGTCATCATGATTGATCTGGGTTCCAATGACAATGACAAACAAGCAACTATCAAAAATACTCACAATATGGTTTTTAATGTACTATGCCTTTTATTCTGTGTGTTTCTTGAGTATTTTTCCTTATAATTATGACTTTTTAAATTTTTGTTTACCTCTGATTTTGCTGGTTTTTGTCTATCTGTGTTTCATTGAATATGCAAAGGCATTTGACTGTGTAGATCATAACAAACTATGGCTGACTCTGAGAAGAATGGGAATCCCAGAAC
>NW_006404711.1:0-2723 GCF_000299155.1 Elephantulus edwardii
AAAATAAAAGTAGCAAAATGTTAGGTGCCATTGAGTTGACTATGATTTAAATAAGTTGGCATTTATTAAGAATAAAATATGCTACCAATTAAAAAAAAATTCCATTCTCTTCCCACCTTGGGAACAGTTTTTAGTAAGATTGTAATGATTAATTAATTGCACTGCCTCATAGCCATTGAGTTAGAATCAACTCACTGCTGACTCTCTAGAAGGTTCTTAGAGGAAATAAAGCAAATAGGAGATGACTGCCTATCTTTCCCCTTCAAAGCAGCTAGTAGACCTTAATCACTTGCTGTTGGTTAGGCAAGAAAACTCTATACCTAATAGGCCAAAGGAGCTTTGTTTGATAATCTATCCTATGTTAAGTATTCTTAACTAATAACTCATTCAAAAATTAAATATATGGCATATTGCCTTAAGAGATACTTACTCTGCATAGTTTTTAGTGTATGTCTTAGGAGATACTTAGTCTGTACAGTTTACAATTGGAAATCACTGTCCCTTCATAATAATTCAAGAAATTTGAATAGACTAAATGGTCAAACAACATACATAGACTCATAAAAGCAGAACATTAACTGCAGAATATATATTACAATGGCATTTTTAGAGCTGAGCAAAATTAGAACAAGAAAGAAGAAAAAAAACATTTAAAAGAGGAATAAAATTATAAGATCATGCTAGAACAGTCAAAGGGAACAAAATTACAATGTAGGATATAATATATGTAGAATTACGGATGACAAGACTTTGCCTCACATACTTTGGGCAAATTATGAGGAGGAACCAGTTCCAAGAGATAGATATCATACTTGTTAAAGAAAATAAAAAGAGGATAGATGAATAAGACAAAGACTCTCAAGAGAATGGATTAATCCAGTGACTGCAGCAATTGGGTGTAAGCAGAAATTGTTGGGATGGTTCAGAATTAAACAGGATTTCAACCTGTTGTAGAAGAATCATTACAAGTTGAAGCTAAGTGGATGACACCTAATCACCATAAAGAGAATCTAATAACTCCCAATAGATTAGCAGACTCCATGGTATAAATTTGCAAATTCTCCTAAAATTGATCTACATTCTCAATACAATCTCAGTAATAGTCCAATCCGGTTTCAATTATTAGGTACAGATTGTTGTTGTTGTTGTTGTTAGGTGCTATCGAGTCATAGATGACTCACAGTAACCCTATGAACGAAAGGCCTGAGCACTGTTTGTACATAGAGAAATGTCTAGCCATTTTGGAAGTGGATGCCGCTTCTGCTTCCAGGTTTGTTTTAGTCGGGAAGCTCCAGCAAATACTGTCCACCATGGGTAACCATTACCATGTTTGGCACATCAGTGTCCCAGTGTTCAGCATCACAGCAACCACGAGTTACCTCTGTACAGCAATGCACAGATCAGTGCTATACCACCTAGAAAAATGTTTGGTACATTCTTGGTACAGATTAGTAAACTAAATTCAAGATGTATTAAAAGAGTCAAAATTCCCAGAAGAGTCAAGATGAAATTGGATAAGCTGGATAACTTACATTATTCAGTAACTAAATTTAAGAAAGCCAAACAAATTAAGACAGTATGTACCTTGATATGCTGTTGTTGTTATGTGCCATTGAGTTGCTTGCGACTCATAGCAACCCTATGTACAAGATCCCTAAATGCCATTCTATCCTGTGCCAACCTCACCGTCTCAAACACACTCATGCCCACCACTCCACTCACATAATTGATCCATCTGATCGAAGGTCTTCCTCTCCTGCGCCGTCCCTCCACTCTCCCAAACATGATGTCCCTCTCCCAGGACCAGTCCCTCCTTGCAACATGCCCAAAGTATGTCAGACGAAGCTTCAGACTTGATATAGAAACAAGTAAATAAACAATGGAGTAAAAACTATTATGACACATAAACAGATTATTGATTTATAAGAAAAGTGACATCACATTAGAGAGAGGAAATAATAGATATTTTTCACTAAATGGCACTGGATCAATTAAATATTCATATTGGAAAGCTCAAACAACCTTTATCTCAGCTTAATGCCTTTCACAGAAAATCAATTCCAGTGGAATTATTGATCTAAATAAAAAATTAAAAGCAATATTGCTTTAAGTAAATATCAACAAGAATATTTTCATTACCTTAGAATGGATAAAAATTTTACAAGGAATAATGAAAATATTTTAACAGAAGTGGATTAATTTGACTGTTAATATTATAGTTCCTTGATCATAAGATCCCTGAGTAGTGCAAATTCTCTGAAATTAGCTGGTAATCAAAAGATTATTCAACTTCATCTTGCATAACAAGAAATAACCATACGTGGAAATCTGCTTCTGTAGAGATTACAGCTGACCCAAGACTTTAGCCAAGGAGGTCTGTACAACCGAATATACAAGCAAATACAAAATCATTTTTAAGTCTTCTGTTTTCAAAATAAAATAATACAGAGTAACAGACAATAATAATATGGGAGAAATCTTTGGAAAAATATTCTATAATGGATTAGTATCTTAAACAAAGATTAAATCCTCCATAGCAATTTTTTTAAACAGATATAAAATCTAGGCGAGCTCTGGTGGCCTAGTGGCAGGAAACTGTACTGCAATCCCAGAAGTGCACGGTTCAAATCCACCAGATGCTCTGCTGAAGAAGGAGGAACAGTCGCCTCCTGTACCAGTCAGATCCAATTTGACGGTACACGCATAAAAAAAAAAAAATCTAA
>NW_006404712.1:0-2730 GCF_000299155.1 Elephantulus edwardii
GTTGGATTTTATCAAAGGCTTTTTCTGCATCAATTGATAGGACCATATGGTTCTTGTTCTTTGCCTTGTTGATCTGATGAATTACATTAATTGTTTTCCTTATGTTGAACCATCCTTGCATACCTGTTATGAATCCCACTTGGTCATGATCACCAGGTTTTTTTTCTAGTCTGTCACAGTTCAGAAGGTGAACTGAAAACTGTCTGCCAGGGGATTACCCTGCTGGTATTTGAAATACCAGTGGCCTTACTCCCAGCATCATAACAACATTTGAGTTACAAATGAGAAACCGACAGCTGAGCAGTGACAAAGGAGGTTTGGCTTTGTTTCTGAATACTTATTTAGGATAAGCTTACCTTGAATTTTGATAATCAGTCAATTACAACTTGAATTTTTATAATTAGGCACTAAATCATGTGGTTTGAATCTACAAAATGTTCTGTAGGAGAAGGATGAGCAATCTCCTCCCATGTGATAAACTGACCCTGAAAATCCATTGGAGGGTCAGCTATGGGTGGGTTCTAACTCAATGGCAAACAACAACAGACAATTACGCAGAAACATTCAATTTTCAAGTTTTCTCTTTTAATTGGGCAGTGTTTCTTCCTGAAGCCCAGTTGTAGAGCTGCCTCTTTCAAATCTTGTGTATCTACCATGTCAGATCTGACCCAAGGCAAGGACATCCCTGCAGGGGTTTGTCCACCCTCCTTGTATCACAATTCTCCTTCTGGGTTAATGTCTGCCTAAGAACTGACTTTCTTTCCCAGCACAAAATAAATTCTGAATTTTAACAGTTTATTTCTCATGCTCAATCCTTGTAATTTCCCATTTCCTTTTTTGTAGTACACATACCTTGAGTCTTACAGCCAGGGATGGATAACGTTCATAATCATGGTAAGGGACAGACCCATGTCGGCTGAAGGTCTGAAATCTATACTCTATAGAATGGATGAAGAACTTTTAAGCAGTTTTCCTCTTCATTCAATGCTTCAACATTTTTTTTTCTTTTTATTTATGCTGGTAACAGCAATTTAAAATCAGGGCATTAGAGCTTCTTAGTCTTAACTTGATTTTTAGTTCATCTGAGTATTCAAATCTACTTTTTTCCCCTCATGAATAATAAATGCTATTTACCTTCCACTTCTTTCTAAGCAACCAACCATCATCCAATAAAAGCTTCTCTCCTTGTTGGGATCTTTTAGCCTTCTAAATGGTCAACTACTTCAAACATGTCCCTGAGAAAAGAGCAGAGTGTCCCTGTAAAACGGTAGTTTTTAGAGAGTTATTGTATCAGGTTATATAGCCTTCTCTCACTCGGCTTAATTTTAAAGATATTCAAGACTGAAAAAGGATTCCTGATCCCCTTTGATGTTGATAAAGAGTATATTTAAGGGAGAAGAGGTTTAGCTAAGTTAACTGATTTGTGTGTTTAATTTTCCTAAACTTGAGACTTACAAGGGCAAGGTAAAACAAATTTGTAGATATATCACACACACACACACACACACACACACACACACCCCATGTTACTAACAGAATATAAATGTAAGGAATAATAGTTTGGAACCCGCCTTGAGGGATGACTCCCTTTTTCCTCAAGAGCTATCTAACAAAATAGAATTCAATCACCCTTAGTGAGGTTTCAAGTATGCCTTCTTACGCTCTCTCCATGCTGGATTGAGATACTGTTTGATTGACTACCTGTCCTGTGGAGGAAAGATGCTATTAGATTTCACTCCTCTAAAGATATGCCTTTTCTTTATCACAAATTCCAAGGTACGCTTTTTTACTGTGACTTTTTTGAGCCATAGTAAAATGTCACTTTCAACTCCAAGAATGTAATGTGACAAAAAGAATAAACCAGACTTCACCTTCTGTTCACGCTCATTCTATTTTATTGTGGACAGTAGCATTAAACAGCAGTGAGAGAAGAATATTGAGTTGTTGCCAAAAAGTCTATCTGGGTTCAGGAGAAAAGAGAGCTGCTTCCTGATAGTTTACCTTTTATTTCACATTTATTCTTGGCTTCTCTGGGTGCCAATGACACTGTTAGTGCTTCCATCAAAGAAATGTGATAAGCTACAAATATTTGTTCTTGGGTGAGTTCTATCATTCCTCCACCAGAACCACTGGTGACCATGGTAAATACACAACATTTGCTATTTCAGCTTGTTAACATAGACAATTTAGTATCATTATATATTATGTTTGTTGTGTTGTTGTTCAACCATCACCAGCAGCTCAGTGTTCCCTCAGCAATGAGTCCACTCTTCTCCTTCCTCCCCTTCCATCCTTCCCTCATGGCCACTGAGTGGACTCAAACTTACAATGACCTCAGTCAGTTTTCCAAAGCCATGAATCTTAATGGAAGGGCATCGATCATCCTTCTACTGATGGATTCAAATGGCTAGAGGTAGCCTTTTCATTAACAGTGGGGCACATTACAGACCACATCTCCAGAACTCCTGTTGTTGTGTGCCGTGGGGTTGGAAGCGACCCATACCTGACCCTCCAGTGGATTTTCAGAGGCAATAAATTACAAGAGAGGAGATTGTTCATCCTTTTGTGGAGTAGCTGGTAGATTTGAACCTCATGCCTTTGGGATTGCTTCACCACTTCTTACCACTAGGCTTCCAGAACTGTAGTAATAGTAAATGAACTTTTCTCTCTATATAATTGTAATTTTAGACAAAATGTCAAAAGGAGGCTGGGATCTGACTGGCTGGAGAC
>NW_006404713.1:0-1155 GCF_000299155.1 Elephantulus edwardii
CTCCAATGCACAGTCATTCTTAAACCATGCAAAAGCATTTGACTGTGTGAATCATAACAAATTACAGACAACATTGTGAAGAATGGGAATTCCAGAACACTTAATTGTGCTCAAGTGGAACCCGTAATAGAAAAAAAGGTCATCAATTGAGCAGAACAATGGAATACTGCGCTGTTAAGAATCAGGGAAAATGTGCATCAAAGTTGTAGCCATTCACTATAATTAATCTGTATGCTGATCAAATAATAAGAAAAATTGCTCTAGAGGGAGAATATGGCATCAGTGTTGAAGGAAGACATTAACAATATGCCACTCATGAATAATACAACCTTACTTGCTGAAAGTGAAGATATGAAGTAGCTCATGATAAAGATCCAAAATTGTGGCCTTCAGAATACATTACACAACTTACCCTAAAGAAAGCAAAAATCTTCACAACTGGACCAGTAAGAATATTATTATGAATGGAGAAAATATTGAAATAATAAAGGGTTTAATTTACTTGGGTGTATAATCAACATCCACGCATCAATAAATCAAATGACATATGGCATTGGACAAATGTACAGCAAAAGTCCTCTTTAAATATTAAAAAATGAAAGATGTTATCTCAAGGACTAAGGTATGGCTGATCTGAGACATGTTTTCTCTTGTCTCATATACAAGTGAAATCTGGACAGTGAATGAAGAAAGCCAAAGAATTGATACTTTTTAATTACGATGTTGGAGAATATAGAATATAAAATATGGACTTCAAAAGAGTAAACATATCTGTCTTGGAGGATGTGCATCCACAGTGATTTTGAGACATGAAAATAGTGAGACATCATATCACTTATTTTGGATATTTTATGGTTATTATTGTTGTTGTTGTGTGCCATTGACTCAGAACCAACTCTTAGCTGACTCATCAAGTTTGGGAGGAGGTTGCCTATGCCTCTGGGGAGCAACTGGTGGATGTGAGTCACATGCCTTTGAGATTGCAATACACCTTCTTACCACTGTTCCTTAGGTCACCAGAGATGCCACATTAGGAGTTAAATCTGGAAAAGACCATCACACTTGTTCCAGTGTCAGTGAAAAAGAGTAAGACCTTCAAAAACATAGACTGACACACTGATTGCAAAAAATTGATTCAAGCATAGCAAATATTAT
>NW_006404713.1:2002-2565 GCF_000299155.1 Elephantulus edwardii
ACAGAGAGAGAGACCAGTTGGCCTAGTGGACCAAAAGCGATGCTACCAAGACAAAAGCGAGTGACTATAATCCGCGGCCCTAAGGCCTGTTTTTCATTGTTTTTGTTCAAACAGTCTTCTCAGTCGTATAGCCCTGGTGTGTCCACTTGCTGTACAGAAGTAACTTGTGGTCGCTGTGAAGCTGAACACTGTGACACTGATGTGTCAAATCCAATAACGGTTACCCATGGTGGACAGTGTTTGGTGGAGCTCCCCAGTTGAAACAATCTTGGAAGCAGAAGTGGCATCCACTTCTGTAAATAGCTTGCCTCTGGAAACCCTATGAACCTGGAGAAAGGACGAAAGTCACGCACACAAGTTTTGAGACTTTCGTTCATAGAGTTGCTATGAGTAGCCTATGACTCGACAGCACTTAACAGCAACAACAACAACATCAACAGGCCTTACTGAATCAGATGAGCACATTGAAAGCAAAGCATTTTCTCTGTTGTTATGTGCCGTCAAGTCGCTTACGACTCATAGCAACCCTATGTACAACAGCCCTAAACCCTGCTCTATCCTGT
>NW_006404714.1:0-2728 GCF_000299155.1 Elephantulus edwardii
TTCAGTCCCCCCGTGTTACTAGTGGGGGGTGGCTAGAAGCCTTGACACGCCTAGTGCCAGCGTGGCTGACCCAGTCGTGTCCAGCCTTCCGCCCACCACGACCAGTAAACTAAAAATGACCGCAAAAAGCCCAGCCCGAGAAGACACGGCAATGCGGTTGATGGTTTTCATCAATTGAAAACTCCAATCAAAAACTGATTTACAAAAATTCCCTCACTCATCAAAACACATTTAGCCCGACCCTAAACATGTACCAACACAGTGAAACCAATTTCAACAGTACCATTGCGAGCGCATGGAAAACGCAAAAGCACCCATGAAATTAGGGAATTCAAAAAAAGAAATTTGCTGACCGCATTTTAACTCAAACAAAACAGCAAATCAACTCTTTAACTTTTTAACTTTTCCATTCCAAACCTCTATATATTATCTATATATTATTAATATAACAATCGCTACGCTAATGATTACATTAATAATATATAGATAATATATAGGCACACTTAATAATCCACCGTGTGTCTATTGCATTCTACAATCAGCAAATCTGATTAAATTATCAATCCTACGCAATTGTATTCTCATTGTCCTATTCGCTGGCTGTGTTTTGGGTGATGGCTGTGATTGAAACAGGGGCTGTTGAATCGGCTTCGCCTAAATCAAGGGGGTATTCATAAAGATTTTTTGACGGCTAAAGCCTAAAAATCTTTACAAATCTTCCCCCTTGCTTTTTCAACCGCTCCCTGTTTTTCAATCGCCATACCCCCGAAAACGAGCTGGCGATAGGACGATGAGAACACAAAAGGCAGAATTTGCGCACGCATGGGCAGGCAAAGGCACTCAATGGGGTATTGAACCCCATTGAATGCCACCCCCTCCTCAAGCCAGCTCCGAACAATGAGGACACGGATAGCCCTGAAGGGGGACGCTTGACTGCAAAAATGGTGAAGGCGGAAAGGGGGGCAAGGCAAAAAACATCAAATAAGGCGCAAAATCTCTCGTTTTAGAGCGTTTAATTCTTTTTGGCTACTTTCCCATATCTCTGACATCAAACGCTCAAATTCGGCATTCTGACGCAATTGGTGTGAATGTTGGAGAATGGCAATCAAACTTTGGCAGTTTTCCAAATGTTCCATCGCATTTTGAAAATGTTCAAATTTCTTCGGTTTCATGGCAAAATTGCCCCTTTCTTCGCTCTTGCCTTGAAAAATTGGGGGGCGCAATTGCTTCCTACGGCTAGTCTGCGCCCTCCACCTCAATCATCGTATTTCTCGGCTCGCCGATATTTCCGTTCTGGTTTATCCCATGCGTATGCTATCAGCGGTTCGGCTTCTTCTTCTCCTGTCGCTTCGCCTTTGAGCAATAAATCCGCTTCGCTCTCTTCTGCCAAACGCAACGCTTCTTTTAAAACCCCTCCTGCCGACACGAACCGCTTTTTGTGTACCTGCCTTGTCATCTCCAAAAACCAATCGGGGTCATTCGTCATATCCGACGGCTTCACCGCATACTTCAGCGTCTCCTGCACCGCACCTGTCAAAGCTTCTGCTTCGCTCATGCCTGCCCTCTTCGCTTTCACTGTGCGGATATCCACATTGGGCGCATAAGCCAATTTCGCACATTCTTGCCACAATTTCACCCAACTGGCATGGGACACATAATCATTTTTAAACCACGATGGCGGTACAAAAAGCAAAACATGAAAATGCGGGTGAGCTGACCCATCTTCGCCACGGGTTACCTCCGTTGTGCGCAACCAACCAATCACCCTCAAAAACTCTTTTCGTTGAGTTAAACGCCTCCAAGCATTGTTCATCTCCTGCAAGGTCAATCCCAATTGCTCAATTGGACAATTGCGCACCGTCAGCGTCAGCAACAACCAACGACCCTTTGGGTACTGCACCAAAACCCTTGGCAAATACTGGTAAAACCTTGCCTGCCACATCAATGACCGCCTCCACTGGCAAATTGGACAATGGCGCACACGACAAAAAAACGCTTCTCGCAAACTCAACGCACATTCCCCTGTGCTTTCGTCCACCACTTCCGCAAATCGCAGTACACCGCTACATTTGCCTATTCTAGCAGAATATCGCTCAAACTCCTGCGCTCTGGCATAAACCTGCTGAACATCGTCCGCTTGTCCCCTATGCGTATCCCACGGTTTATCCCTTGGACTAATTACGCTCAAATCCTTGACAGCTTCTGCTGGATTTTGTACCATTTCGTTATTGGCTTTTGCCATTTAAAACCTCGTTGATTTTTTTCTCTCGCAAGAAAAAGTTTAACGAGGTTTTTTCCTTTTGTCAAATCCCTTTCCACCCCCCACTACTCTAAGGCGGAGAGCGGTTTTTTTATCCTGCAGTTATCCCTTAATTATAAATACAAGGTACAGACCCCAAAAATTCGGGTCAAAATTACCCAATTTCAGACCCCAAATTTCCGAAAAATTTTTAAACAAAAAAAGGGCGGATTTCTCCCCCCTTTTTCCTTCTTTACAAATTTTTACACTTATCAAATTTCCCAAAATTTTTGGGCAAAAAAAAATCGGCAATTTTTGCCGTTCATTTTTTTAATTTCAATTTTTTTCAATTTCGCAAACCAGTCCCCTGCTTCGGTCTTCTCGTTACTCTTTTTTCAGTCCCCCCGTGTTACTAGTGGGGGGTGGCTAGAAGCCTTGACACGCCTAGTGCCAGCGTGGCTGACCCAGTCGTGTCCAGCCTTCCGCCCA
>NW_006404715.1:0-1850 GCF_000299155.1 Elephantulus edwardii
TTTTTTAAAAAAAGAATATTAACAGAAGAGTCCGTTAACAGTGAACTGAAATAGAAAGACCGTATTCATCAAATCCCTTTGGCCATATGAAATGGTCCTGATTTTTTTTTTAAACATTAGTTTAAAAAAACTAAGTTGTTGTTACGTGCTTTTGAGTTGGATCTCACCCATAGTTGACCATCCAGTGGGTTTTTTAGATGTTGTACATCACAAGAACATAGAATGCCCACCTTTCTTCATAGTGACTCACTAAATTTAACAACTACAATTTTGTTACGTACAACCTAGCCTCTTATGTTGTACACAGTTGGTATGCCTGTGTATGAGAGCTAATTAACGTGTTTGCATGGCTATAAAATCATTTACTTGTGTTTGGTACTTTTTCAGTGATGAACCAGTGGCAGATATTGAAGGCCATACTGTGCGTGTGGCCCGAGTAATGTGGCATCCTTCAGGACGTTTCTTGGGTACCACCTGGTAAGCCATGTTGTTCTTTTCAGACACGTAGCATCATAATAGCCCGCTACAACTGTGAAGTAATATTTCTAGAGTAGAAATCTTCAAATAAGACTTTCTTAGACTGTTTTGAATTAGAATCAGAAGAGTATATTTTGAAATTGAGTATAAGTCACTAATTGCCTGAAAATTAAGATCTTAATACTGGAGGTGGTTTTTATTTGTTTTATGCTGCATCTCTCTGCCTACAAATCAGTCTCTTCTAGTCTTGGTAGTTCAGTGGGAATAGAGTTTGCTAAAGAACTTTTTAAGTGAGATAGGATTTACTGTACTTTAGATTTGTTAGGTGCCATCAAGTCAGTTGATAAGAACTCTACTGCTCCTGTACCACCCTCTCAATTTCTGCTGTGCTTAATATTTTTCCAGTCATTGTGTCGCTCCTTCTCATCAAGGAATATCCTGCTTTCACTTGACACTCTATACTTTGCCAAAAATTACACCCTCCTCCAGGAACTGACCCCTCCTGAAAAGATGCCCAAAGCCCCACCTCATCCTCATCCCTCTATTTCCACCCTCCCCCCTCTCGGATCCTCATACTCATTCCACAACAATGGTTTTATACAATGTTTGTCCTTGTGGGACTGAGTTAGTTCACTCAGCATAATGCTCTCCAGTCCCTCCCAAGTTAGGTAGTAATTTACAAAATCGTTACTCCTGCGTGCTGTGTAGTAGTCTATTGTATGAATGTACCACAACTTCTCAACACATTTTCTTGTGGTTGGACGTCTGGGCTATTTCCATGTTCTTGCGATAGTGAATAATGCTCCAGTGAACACTGTTGTACAAATTTCCATTTGAGCTTCAGTTCTCCTTTTCTTGGGGTATATTCCAAGCAATGGAATAGCTGGTCATACGGAATTTCTATGTTCAGCTTTTTTTTTCCCACTCAAATATTCTCTTTATTTAGAAATAAGATCTTGGAAGAAGTACAGTCAGAGTGTGCTATAGAAGCAAGAATGGTGAGACTTGGTCTCACATATTTTTTTTAGTAGCCAATACAGGGGAATATCTTTATGATTTTCTTTTTTCATATATTTTTTAATTTATTTTTCATTTCAGTGAACATCTGCAGAGATTTTAGAATTCCATTCATTCATTGTTGCACCCTTCCCCCCCCGACCCCCATTTGCTCCTCTCCTTGAAAAGCAAAAGAAAAACTCCCTCATTGGTACACAGTCCCCCCCGCACACCCCCCAACCACATCCCCAACCCCAAATATAATCCACTCTGCAACCCTCATTCCGTACTCTTACGATAAACATAATGCCCTAAAATATAATACTTTTAAACTATTCTCTCCCCCATAGACTTCAGTGCCATAAACATATTTCATC
>NW_006404716.1:0-468 GCF_000299155.1 Elephantulus edwardii
GAATGTCCCCGCGGGCGGGGGCATAATTGGCGCCCAAACGTGGGGCCACAGGAACGAGGAAGGATGATGAACGCTGCCCGCTAGAAGTGACGGGCCGGTCCATCCATTGAGTCGCCGTGAGTCAGGGACCACAAGTGAAGACTCGCATTGTTGCCAGCCGCAGGACTATTCACCCTGTGAGACAGGCAAGGAGCTGCCGCCACAGGATTACCCGCCCTGTGAGAGAGGACACTCTTCTCCTTGAAAAGTAAAAGAAGGCGGCGCGCGGCTATGGCAGCACCAGGCCGAAATCCCTGCTGACCGTAAGCCGTGCAAGGTCCAGACCCTCGCGAACCGGAAACTGCACCAGGTCCGAACTCTGGTTGACCCTAAGCCGCGCCAGGTCCGAACTCTGGTTGACCCTAAGCCGCGCCAGGTCCGAACTCGGATTGATCGTAAGCCGCGCCAGATCCAAACTCTGACCGACTG
>NW_006404716.1:2578-3206 GCF_000299155.1 Elephantulus edwardii
CTCAATGAAAAAGTATTGTCTTTGCAGATCGAAATAGAGCACCTTTCCCTCTTTTGTTTCTGTGGACTGTGTTGTCCAGGGGCCTACCTTGTCAGCATATAGCCCCCCTGCACATGTTTTTCCAGTTCTGTTCACCTTTGGATGCTTTCTTTGGGCAGATAGGAGATCTCATTTGCCCTGGGAAGGTTCAGATTTGTAGATAAAAATCTATATATATTAAAAAAAAGGTAGGGGAGAAATTCTTTCATTGTTTTGCAATCCCTTCCCCCCGGGTCCACTCCACTATGCGGCCTTTGCTCTGGACTCTTGTCATTATGGGAATGCCTGGTCGCGTGTCCCTTTTGGACAGTTTTCTCCCTCATCTGTTTCAGTGTAGTGTGCATTGTTTATCCCATCTTTCTCGGTCTCCCCCCAACCCCAGGGTCAGTGCTGTTTTACAGCAGTGGCACTATGCAGTGTTTGGCCTTTTGTGGCTGAGATACTCTGTTCAGCAGTGTCCTCCAGGGTCACCCGTTTTGTATATTTCATGGGATCCTTTTTTTTCGGTTCAGCGTGGTGTTCTCTTGTGTGAATGTACCACGGCTTGTCTATCCATTGGTTTGTTGATGGGCACTTGGGTTGTTTCCGA
>NW_006404717.1:0-2717 GCF_000299155.1 Elephantulus edwardii
GAAGCCCGGGGTCAGCTCCACACTCGCTGGAGGAGACACAGGATACGCAGGACAGAGAGACAGGCTGGACTGACGGACAGGAGGGATAGAGGCCGCATGTGAGACCAGGAGGACAGGCCTGGTGCTCCCTTTATTAAAGAGAGAGACCAGGGAGAAAGGCCTGGTCATTACCTTCCCCAGGACTGAGAGCAGAAATAGAGGCCTGGACGTCCCCTTCCCCACGACTGAGACCAGGGACAAAGGGTTGACCATCTCAGAGGTGGAGCTGGCCCTGGTGGGGTGTGTTCACGGGGGATGGGGCTCCCCGCGGTGGACGGGCCAGACCACGTGTGGGCCAGCAGCCCTCCAGGACCCCAGAGCCCCTGTGTTTGTGAAGCCTGCTGGACGGCCGGACGCCGGCTCACGGTGACCCTTGATGCCTTGACGAGAGGCGGGGTCTTTGGGGTCACTCAGCCACACTCTGCGGGCGGGCTTGTTGTCCAGTGCTGGTTCCTTCACCCCTGGCCACTCCTCACCCCCTCCCTGGCCAGACACCCCCGTGCTCTCTGCTCCCAACACCTCACCCCCTCCCCACCTGTCACCCCGATACCTTCTCTGGCCCCAGCCCAGGATGCTCCCTGACTCCTCCCCAGCCTGTTCACCCCATGTCCTCTGTGTCTACCACCCACCCCAGCCTGTCATCCCATGTCCTCTGTGTCCCCCCCCATTTGCCACAGTCTGTGACCCCATGTCCTATCTGTCTACCCACCCAGCCCAGGATGCTCCCTAGCCTGTCACCTCCAGACCCTCTGTGTCCCCCCCCCACAGCACCCAGTCACCCCATGTTCTCTGTGTCCCCCCACCCAGTCCAGGACGCTCCCTGGACCCTCCCTGGCCTGTGACCCCATTTCCTCTGTGTCCCTCACCCTCCCTAGGATATTCCCTGGCCCCTCCCCACCTGTCACCCCTCTGCACTCTGTCCACCCACCTGCCCCAGCCTGTCACCCCATGTCCTCTGTCCCCACATCCTCCCCTGGACACTCCCACATCACTCCTCCGCCTTGTCCCCCCATGCACTCTGTTGACCAGTCCCCCCTCCTGGGGTCTCTGGGAAGGAGGCCGTGTGGCCCCCTCCACTCCCCTTGATATCCAGTGTTGCCCCCCCTTGTGGACCGCAAGCTGGACGTCGCCCATCTGGGAGCTGACACGGGTGGGGGGTGGGCGGTTTGGGGGTGCAAGTCCTGTCCTGGAACCCCTGTCCAGCTGCACCTGTGACCGGCCCCCACCTGGTCTCCAGGGAAACCAAGGTGATGGGGTGTGGTCACCCGCTGACCCACTAGGTGATGCCCAGGAGAGGGGCAGGTGGGGGTGAGGTCCCCACGTTCCTTCCTGTGACCCCCCAGGTGTCCCATCCTGTGGTCTGCATGCGACCTGCCCCACGTGACCCACAGGGAGGCAGCAGGTGGACGGGGCAGCGCCTGAGGGTCAGGCCCTATGACCCCTGCTCTGGCCGTCAATGCCCCCTCCACCCACAGCTGTTCCCGTGACCCCCGTTCTGTCCCATGTCCTCCAGGGAAGACCACGCTGATCCGGGCGCTGACCGGGGACCAGGCCGCGCAGCCACGGCATTAGCTGTTTGCCACGCTGGACGTCACCGCCCACGGGGGCCGGCTGCCCTCGCAGCTGGCCGTGCTGTACGTGGACACCATCGGCTTCCTGAGCCAGCTGCCACACCAGCTCATCGCCTCCTTCTCCGCCACCCTGGACGACGTGGCCCAGGCGGTCAGTGCAGCCAGGGGCCACAGAGGGTGCTGGACCCGGGGCTGCCCTCGGGCGGCTGTCCACAGGATGGGGTCAGAGTTAGTGGTCAACTCTTGGGACTGTTCACAGGAGGGTGTGTGAGTTAGTGGTCAGCTCTCGGGGGACCGTCCACAGGAGGGTGTGTTAGTGGTCAGCTCTGGGGATGGTCCACAGGAAGGTCTGTGAGTCCTAAGGACGCCAGGCCCCTGGTCGGAACGGCAGACCCTCCTGTGTGAGCAGGTCAGCGTCCCGGCCGCCCTGACCCCACGGTGTGTCCACCCTGCAGGATGTGGTCATGCACGTGCGGGACGTCAGCCACCCCGACACGGAGCTGCAGAAGGCCAGCGTCCTGTCCACTCTGCGGGGCCTGCAGCTGCCCACCCCTCTGCTGGAGTCCATGGTGGAGGTCCACAATAAGGTGGACCTGGTCAGCGGGTGAGCCGGGACCCCTGGCCGCCCTCCTCCTGGGTCCTGGGGCAGGGGTGAGGGGCTTCCCTTCATGCAACTGGACAGGGACCACATGTGGATGGACAGCGACCACGTCAATGGACAGGACCCACACGTGGACGGACAGGGCCCACACGGCTGTGTCTCTCAGGCCTTCAGGGCCCCTGAGATAGTGTGGGTGGACAGCTGACCGGGAGGTGGCCGTGGTCCCCCGCTGAGGGGGTGACAGTCCACATTCGGGGCACCTGGTCTGTCTCGTCTCAGGCCCAGGGTCCTGGTCCTGAGCTGCTGCGGTCAGAGACGTAGCGCTGGATGGATACCCACCTCCCAGTGTCCACCCTCTGTGCTTACTCCCTCTGCTCTGTCTCTGCACAGATGACCTCCTAGTGTCCACTCTCTGCTCACTCCCTCTCTGTGTCTGGACAGATGGCCTCCTAGTGTCCACCCTCTGCTCACTCCCTCTGCTCTGTCTCTGGAGAGTGGACTTCCCA
>NW_006404718.1:0-991 GCF_000299155.1 Elephantulus edwardii
ACATCAAGAAGACAAAGATTCTCACCACTGGGCTAATTGGCAGGATCAGTATGGATGGTGAAGAGACTGAGATTGTTAACAGTTTTAGTTTACTTGGCTCCACAATCAACACAATCAACAAAAAATAAAGATCAAGAGATGAATTGGAAAAGTCAGTTGTCAGGGACTTCTCCAGAGTACTGAAGAGCAATGATGTCTCTCTGGAGACTAAAGTGTTCCTGATCCATGCCATAGTCTTCACATTTGCTTGCTATGCTTCAGAGAGCTGGATAATGACTAGGAGGGATAGAGAATTGCTGTCATTGAGCTGTGGTGCTGGAGAAGAATGTTGACTATACCATGGACTGCTAGGAGAACAAGCAGGTTCATCCTGGAGAAGGTGAAACTGTCCTGGTCCTTGGAGGCAAGGATTCTGAAGCTTCATCTGACATACTTTGGACATGATGCAAGGAGGGACTGGCCCTTGGAGAGGGGTGTCATGCTTGGGAGGGTGGAGGGACAGGGCAGGAGAGGAAGACCTTCAATGAGATGGATCGATTCAGTGACTGGAGTAATGGGGGCAGGTGTGTTAGAGACAGTGAGGTTGGCCTGGGATAGAGCAGGGTTTAGGGCTTTTGTACCTACGGTCATTATGAGTTGCTGGCAACTTGATGGCACATAACTATAACAACAACAATGGCTCTTTTTACTCCTTTGGAGAAATTTTTTATGCACAGAGGATCTAGTTTTTAGAAAGTCTCAATCACCCATTTTATCTTCCCCTGATTGTGCATTTTTGAGATCTGTAGGATTTTCATTGATTAGCATTGGAAAAGTCTGCTGTCTGAGATCACTCCAAATTCTGAAGAGCAATGATGTCAGTTTCAAGACCAAGATGTGCCACAGTCTTTCCAACCATCTGTTATGTATCTGAGAGCTGGGCAATGAATAAGGATGACAGGAGAAAAATCGATGCCTTTGAGCTGTGGTGTTGGGGAAGATTACTGAATAG
>NW_006404718.1:1591-2089 GCF_000299155.1 Elephantulus edwardii
ATTGCACTGCTTGGATTATACACCAAGAAAATGAGAACTGAGGCACAAAGGAACACCAATGTTCATACCACCGCAAGAACATAGAAACTGCCCAACTATCCAACCACAACCGGATGGACTGAGAAATTATGGTACATATACATGAATGGAATACTATGCAGCTTGCGGGAGCTATGATTTTGTAAATTATGACCTAACTTGGGAGGGACTGGAGAGCATTTTGCTGAGTGAACTAACTCAGTCCCATAAGGACAAATACTGTATAAGACCATTATTGTAGAATGTGTACAAGGATCCAATGCAGGGAGGGGAGCAGAATGGTGAGGATGTGGGGGAGGAGTGGTGGTTGTTAATCATAGGGTCATACAATTTGACGGGGGTTAGAAGAGATGGGTAAAGGAATAGGAAAGATCCAGTGTGAAAACAATGTATATGAACTTTCTAAGTAAATCAGAATAAAATAAAAAATTTACTTAAAATGTTGTTGTTATGTGCCGT
>NW_006404719.1:0-456 GCF_000299155.1 Elephantulus edwardii
AAAACAGGACTAATATGGGGGTTGGGGAAACTAAGAAAAGAGGAGGCAAATAATGGACACTTCATTGAAACAGATGAGGAATAGAACTACTTAAAAGGAATATATTATTAGGTATTTATTGCATCATAATAGTTCAGAATAAGAGCAGCAGTCCTGTCTCCATACCTTTTCAACCTGTATGCAGAACAGATTATCCATGAGCCTGAGCTCTATGAGGAGAAGTGTGGTGTCAGGATTGGTGGAAGATTCATCAACAATCTGTGTTATGCAGATGACACAACCCTGCTTGCTGAAAGTGATGAGGACCTGAAATGCTTGCTGCAGAGGGTCAAGGACTGCAGACTCCAATGTGGATGGTTCAATAACAAGAAGACAAAGATTCTCACCACTGGACCAATTGGCAGCATCAGGATGGATGGTGAAGAGATTGAGATTGTTCACAGCTTTAGTTTGCTT
>NW_006404719.1:1426-2562 GCF_000299155.1 Elephantulus edwardii
TATTCGGTACTCTTTTCCAGCACCACAAAAAACCTTGAAAAATCAATTTTTTATGATTAAGAATCAGCTAAGATGTAATTTAATTTAAATAAATTTAGAAAAGAGCATAAGAATGTGTTCATAAAATTAAAGGAGTTACTTGATGTCTCAGATTATTAAACATTTCAACTATTACCAGAAAGTTGGCAGTTCAAACTCACCCTGAGAAAATCCAGAAATATGTGCTGGAAATTTGCTTCTATAAGATCATAACCTCAAAAATCTCATGGATCGTTCTAATCCAGACTTCTGGAGCCACCAGTAGTTGGAAGTGACTTTATGTCAACTAACAATAATAATACAAATGGTACTAAAAAAGAAAGAACAAATATTAACCAAACAAACCTAAATAGTATCTCACACCTTTAATATGTTTCTTGGAACAATAATGATATTTGCCAATTATCCTTTCATAAAACACCTTATTTTGTGAAGGATGACCTAGTATTCTGTTATTTTACAAGCATTTGATCATAAATTAGTATGTTAAATTGAAACACACTTGGACATTAAAGTAGCCTTCTCATCAATCATACAATAAAATACTGAAATATGTACAGCCCACTATTCCTCACTATGAGTTGATATTTGAAATAATCTTTCTATTCTAAAAATAAATCTAATATGTATTACTAAAGCAGAATTTCTTTATAGATAAATTGGTTAAAATAATCCTCATTGTTCAGGTATCTTTGTAGCAGCACCAGCATAAAGAATATACTGACCATTTTAATAAAACACAAAACTTGTGCACATACTAAAATATTATATATTCAAGTCCACCAATGTGATATCATCCATCCTCAAGGGTACTTAAAATCAGGAAAAGTATGCCTTGACTTTGTATCCTCTCCTATATATTCAATCTATATGCTGAGCAAATAATTCAAGAAGCTAGATTACACAAAGAAGCAAGTGACTTTATAATTGTAGGACTATTTATTAACTCATCCTATCCAAATGTCACAATCTTGCCTAGGAAAAGTGCAAAAGATTTGAAGCATTTCTAATGAAGAAATGACAAATGAGCAAAATACTGCTTTCACTATGGATTATACTTCAACATCAAAGTCCTCTCAACTGGCAACATTTTTTTT
>NW_006404720.1:0-936 GCF_000299155.1 Elephantulus edwardii
TTAAAGGGAGGGATGATAAAACTTTATCTCAAATCCTTCAGGCATATTTTCAGTAAAGGTCAGTCTTTAGAAAAGGACATCATACTTGGAAAGGTGGTGGGTTAATAAAAGAAGGAATACTCTAAATAATGTAGATTGACATAGTGGCTGAAGCAATTGGGCTCAGGCATAGCAGAGGCAGTAAGGATGGTGCAGGACAGGGAGAGTAGGATTCAGAGTCATTGAATCATGGTCAGCTTGATGGCACCTAATGACTAGAAGTAATTTCACAAATTCCTGTTGAATCTATCCAGACTAGTTAAATGCTGTTCACACTAATAATTCCTATAACAAATGATTTTACCCATGGTACTGCAATGAGTTAAAATTGATTCCACAGGAATTGACAACTGCCTTTGAACAAATATTTCTACTCATACAAATACATTCTAGGAAGATAATAAGACACACATCCAAATGTTTTTAACTCCCGTAACAAAAGATTTATTAGTTTAAGATCCAGAATACATTGTTTGATGTAAACAATTTTTTCAAGTCTCTTACTTACTGAGCCCAACTCCAACTAAAGCAATCTTTATGTGTAATGTGAAGTCATTCACAAAACATGCTCCTAACTCCTTTCAGTATTTGAAAACAGTTCATGCTTTAGTGATTTTTTATTTTTAAATTAAACAATTACAGTGCATTTTAGATCATTTTCTCAGAAAAAGTTGCCAATCAGTTTTGATTTCTGATTTGATGGAGATTTTGAACTAAGAAAAATTTTTTATCTTTTTTCCCCCAATATGTTTTAAGATATATGTCCTTTTCTTGGTTACTATTCCTATCTTCCTTTTCTTTTTTTTTTTCATGTCTTTAAATTTCTTTTTTAAATTGTAATTTTAGTGAATGTTCACAGAAAAGTTGAGTTTTCATTTATTCATTGTTATACATTTT
>NW_006404720.1:1921-2849 GCF_000299155.1 Elephantulus edwardii
CTTCTCATGGCTTGTTTCTCAAATTTCTAACTTTGTTAACTTACTCACATTCGCTTACTCACTCACTACTTTTGAGTCAGAACCAACTCAGAGTTCGTTTGCATTTGGGTTCAGAAGGTATCAGCTGCACCAGATGAGATTTCCCATCTTAAACTGATTTATATTTTAAAAACTCTTCATTTCAACATACAATTCGTTTTGTTGTTGTTGTTGTTGTTATGTGCCATCGAGTCGCTTGTGACTCATAGCGACCCTATGTACAAGAGCTCTAAATGCTGTTCTATCCTGTACCAACCTAGCCATCTCAAATGCACTTATTCCCACCACTCCAGTCACAAAATTGATCTCATCAAGAGTCTTCCTCTCCTTCGCCGGCCCTCCACTGTGCCAAACATGATGTCCCTCTCGAAGGACCAGTCTCTCCTTGCAACATGCCCAAAGTATGTCAGATGAAGCTTCAGCATCCTTGACTCCAAGGAGCACTCTGGCTTCACTCTCTCCAGGACCAACCTGTTTGTTCTCCTAGCAGTCCATAGTATATTCAACACTCTTCTCCAGCACCACAATTCAAAGGCATCAATTCTCTTTCTATCATCTCTATTCACTGTACAACTCTCCGATGCATAGCATGTAATTGCGGAAACGATAGCCCTGATCAGGTGAACCTTAGTCTCCAGCCTGACATCGTTGCTCTTCAGTATTCTTGGGAGGTCCCTCATAGCTGACTTTCCTAATACAATTCGTCTCTTGATTTCCTGGCTGCTGTTACCACGAGTGTTGATTGTGGAGCCAAGCAAACGAAAACTGTTAACTATCTCAATCTTTTAACCATCTATACTGATGCGCCAATTGGCCCAGGGATGGGAATCTTTGTTTTCTAGATGTTGAGCTTCAATCCATATAGGAGGCTGCAGTCCTCGACCTTCTG
>NW_006404721.1:0-633 GCF_000299155.1 Elephantulus edwardii
AATACGCAGAATTACTGTGCCACAAATAGATAACACTGAAAAATATCAGGAAGTTCCATATGAACAGGAGCTAATGATGCTGAAAGAAGAATTTCAAGCTGCACTCAATGTAATGACTAAAAATAAGGCTACAGGAATCAACAGGATAACACTGACATATTCTAACTAACAAATCTCCATATTTTTTTAATCTGTATGGGGAAAATAACATTTGAGAGGCTGGACTTTATGATGTAAAATGTGGCATCTGGATTGGAGGAAGACTCATCAACAACTTGAGCTATACAGATGACACAACCTTACTTGCTGAAAACAAGGAAGACCTGAAATATTTGCGGCAGAAAGTCAATATAGATTGAAGCTCAACATCAGGACAACAAAGATTCTCACCACTAGGCCAACTGCAGCATTATGATAGATGGAGAAGATATTGAGATTGTTAACAGCTTCAGTTTTTGCTTGGCTCCATAATCAACATTCTTGTTACCAGTAGCCAGAAAATCAAAAGATGAACTGCATGGGGAAATTCTAGTGTCAAGGAATACTATGCTGCATTGAAAAACAAGGAAGTCATGCAATATTATTCAAAATGGTTGACTCTGGAGAACATTATGCTGAGTGAAATATCCCAGT
>NW_006404721.1:2590-3476 GCF_000299155.1 Elephantulus edwardii
ATTTAGATCCTCCCAGAGGAGATGTAGGTGAGCGTTGACATTACTGGTAGGTATATTCGTTTTCTCCTGGACACGATTGCCTACTGTTTGGTCCTAAGGGCCTTCTGAGGTCCCTGCTCTTCTCACTATTTCTTGGTTGTTGGAATTGACTGAAAACCTCATAGGCAGTTCCTTACTTCACCTCTGCCTTGCATGCAGACTTCTGAGCTGTAGAACAACCCAGTGGTAAATGGAATATGCTCCAGGACTTAGGAACAATAAATGACATAGTTGAGCTTCTACATAGTGTGGTTCCTAATCTTTACACTGTAATAGACAAAGTGCTAGTCAATGGGCCTTTTATTTTAAGAACTACCTTCCCTCTGTAACTTCATTTGTGCCACTATTAGAAACTCTACTTGGAATATTACTGCTTTTTAATTTTTGACTCATGTACTTTTAACTTGTTAGTTGAATGTGTGTCTTCTAGGCTGCAACAGTTCCATGATACATCTTCAAGGATATGAACATGTATGGCTAGGCACAATTGATAACAGTGCATCTAAATTCCAAAATCAATCTCCACAGTAGTCTACATGTTTCCTATTGCAAAGGGGGCCTTTAGAGTAGTGAGAGAAGATCTTCACGCTGAGGTCTATGGCGTCCCCTTTCAGGAAGAAGTAGCTAGGAGAATATGCGGTCCCCTTTTCCTTATGAATCAGGGTGGGGTCTCTCTCAGGGAGGAGTGATGGGGAATGGCAGGGGACACACTGGCAGGGGAGATTGATTGGAACTGGCTTTGACAATCACTATGGCAATTGGACAATTAAAACAGACTTTCAAGGGGGGAAAAAAGAGGAATGAACTGGGGGGAGTGTAGAGAAAATAGTGCAACAATGAATGAATG
>NW_006404722.1:0-519 GCF_000299155.1 Elephantulus edwardii
GTCCATTAAGTGCAGCGTGCAATACTAGCGCTTGGAATCGCCCGTCCTCATCAATGGAGCGGTATGGACGGGATAGCAGTCACCTGGCAGAAGGTCTCGAACCCCTGGCAGGTTAGTTGTATCGGCCCTTGATCATTGTGTTCAACAAGGGCCCCACCTCTTGTGGGTTCCCCAGAGCCTCTCCAAGCATCGTCTCAATGTTTCTCATTATGGCCACTTTCTGATGAGCTTTAAGAGGATACTCAATTCTCTTAGGGGTAGGGGCTCCCTTATACCAGAAGTTCACAGTGATGGTAATCCCCCCATTTAGTAATGACTCTATGTGATGCCACCAGTACATTGGGATGTAAAGAACATCTCCAGGGCCAACCACTGTTTCATAGCCAACTGCATTCTTGAAATTGGGGAACCTCTCATAATCAGGATTGTCAAAGTCCACCTGGCTCTGTCTGTCACATGGATGATGGACAGGGTATGGGTAGAGGCACTCAAACTGATCCGGAGGGAATAAGATGCATC
>NW_006404722.1:1194-2751 GCF_000299155.1 Elephantulus edwardii
GATCAGCCGGGTCGGGAAGCTGTACGTGCGCAGCCTGAGACTCATCCCAGGACGGGCCGGAGCCTTCGGCTTCCCCGGGGCTCTGCGGACGAAGAGGCAGCTCCCGCCGCTGCCATCTCCGCCGCTCGGGACGGCCCCAGGCCATCAGCTTTTGACTTCAAGGTTTTAGATGATAAATTAATCTTATTGAGGATTCCTTGTGTAAATTGAATCATTTGTCCCTTGTTGCTTTCAAGATTGTCTCCTTGGTTTTCATTTTCAAGAGTTTGACTAATAATGTGAGTAAGTGTGGATCTCTTTTTCCTACCTGATGTTTGTTGAAATTGTTGGATGTGTGTTGCTGTGAGCCACAAAGTAAGAACCAATCCACAGCTGACCCTCCAACAAATTTTCAGAGGCAGTAAATAGCAAGGGAGGAGATTGGCCATCTTTCTCCCATGGAGCAGCTGGTGAATTCAAACATGTGTCTTTAGGTTGACAGCACAATGCTTTATAACTAAGCCACCAGAGCTGCCTTCTTGGGTATGTACACTAATGTTTCCTCCCAAATTATGGAATTTGGAGGCCATTATTTTATCAAGTATTTTTTCAGTTTCTTTTTACTCCTTGTTGTACACTTGTGACATGTATGCTTCACCGATTTCAGAGGCCCTATTTCTTTTTCTTAGCATGCACTAGTGACATAGTCTATAGGCAGTTGTATCACTAACTCAAAGGCTGCCCCTTTCTGGCAATTGAAATTCACAAGTGATTGTAAAGGAGAAAGATGGGCAATCTCTTCCCATGCAATTTACAGCCTTAAAAACCTACTAAAGGATCAGCTGACACAATGGCAGTGAATGTGAGTTTCTGAGATTTCTTTTTCTTTTATATTTTCCCCCCTGTTTTTCAGACTGGATAATTTCAGCTGGCTTAAGCTGATTTTCACATTTGCTGATTTTCTCATATCCATTACTACACTTTGTGGTTCATTTTTTAAATTTCTCTTTACTGATAAGTCTCTGTTTCATGAGCCATTGTGCTTATGGAGATCTGGTGGCATACATAGTCCATACTGTGCTGTCCTGAGTCTCCCATGATTCAAAACCACCAGCCCCACTTCAGGATAAAGCTGAGCAGCCTCATTTTGTTAAGATCGCTCTGCAGCCTTGGAAACCCACTGAACGGTGGTTACGAGTTAGATTTAATTCTGTAGCAGCGAGTATTTTAACATACCTAAAATGCTTACTAATCGACAACCTGCTGCTGACCCAGCCTTGCCTGCTGAAAGCGAGAAGGACTTGGAAACACTTGCTGCACAAGATCAAAGCCTTCATTATGAATTGCATCTTGAAATCAAGAAGAGAAAAATCCTCACCATTGGACTAATAAGCAACCTTGTTATTGTTGTTGTTAAGTTCCGTAGAGTCATAGACGACACATAGCAACTCTATAAATGAAAGTCTTTTTTTTTTTCATTTTATTTATTTCTTTTTTTTAGTTTTGGCAATTTTTGCAAACAGTTTGCTACACATGAAAGAATAGATCCAAAATCACTTGGCAAAGCAGAAAGTCCTT
>NW_006404723.1:0-495 GCF_000299155.1 Elephantulus edwardii
ACCTTTGTGCCGGAACGGATGTCGAGGGCTTTCGGCGTCTTCAATTACCTTTCTGCCGGAACGGATCTCGTGGGCTTTTGGCGCCTTCGATTACCTTTCCACCGGAACGGATGTCGCGGGCTTTTGGCGTCTTCGATTACCTGAGAAAATGGGATGGGTCTGCAGGGTCTGATGTCTATCCTGTGTGATGCCCAACTTTAGCTAGTCAGATGCTTAGCCTCACCTCTGACCTTTGTGCCGGAACGGATGTCGCGGGCTTTTGTCGTCTCCTCTGACCTATGTGCCAGAACGGATGTCGAGGGCTTTCGGCGGCTTCGATTAACTTATTGCCGGAACGGATGTCGTGGGCTTTTGGAGTCTCTGATTGCCTTTCTACCGGAACAGATGTCTCGGGCTTTTGGCGTCTCCGATAACCTCAGAAAATAGGGTAGGTCTGTGTGGTCTGATGGCTGTCCTCTGAGGTGCCCAACTTTAGCTAGTCAGAGCCTAGCCTCT
>NW_006404723.1:2976-3507 GCF_000299155.1 Elephantulus edwardii
CGGGCTTTTGGCGTCCCCTCTGACCTTTGTGCCGAAACGGATGTCGAGGGCTTTCGGCGTCTTCAATTACCTTTCTGCCGGAACGGATCTCGCGGGCTTTTGGCGCCTTTGATTACCTTTCTGCTGGAACGGATGTTGTGGGCTTTTGGCGTCTTCGATTACCTGAGAAAAGGGGATGGTTCTGCGGGGTCTGATGTCTATCCTGTGAGGTGCCCAACTATAGGTAGTCGGATGCTTAGCCTCAACTCTGACCTTTGTGCCGGAACGGATGTCGCGGGCTTTTGTCGTCTCCTCTGACCTATGTGCCAGAACGGATGTCGAGGGCTTTCGGTGGCTTCGATTAACTTATTGCCGGAACGGATGTCGCGGGCTTTTGGAGTCTCTGATTGCTTTTCTGCCGGAACAGATGTCGCGGGCTTTTGGCGTCTCTGATAACCTCAGAAAATAGGGTAGGTCTGTGTGGTCTGATGGCTGTCCTCTGAGGTGCCCAACTTCAGCTAGTCAGAGCCTAGCCTCTCTTTTGATCTTTCT
>NW_006404724.1:0-506 GCF_000299155.1 Elephantulus edwardii
AGATCCATCGAACATGTAATCAAGATGCATTGATAATAATGGGTGACTGGAATGCAAAAGTTGGAAATAGAGAAGAAGAATCAGTAGTTGGAAAATATGGGATTGATGACAGAAATGAAGCTGGATATAGAATGATTGAATTTTGTATGATCAATGACTTATTCATTGCAAATATGTTTTATAAGAAACATAAATGCAGGTTATACACATGGATTTCACCTGATGGTATGGAATCAGGTAGGAATAAGATCGATTACATCTGCAGGAAAAACTGCTGGAGAGGCTCAATATCAGCTGTGAAAACTAGGCCAGGAGCTGATTATGGAACAGACCACCAACTACTCATGTGCAAGTCCGAGCTAAAGCTGAGGAAAATTAAACGGAATACACAGGAGCCAAAATATGACTTTGATCTCATCCCACCTGAATTTCAGAATTATCTCAGGAACAGGTTTGAGGTCTTGAACACTAATGAGCGAAGACCAGATGAGTTGTGGGAGGATGTC
>NW_006404724.1:1556-2455 GCF_000299155.1 Elephantulus edwardii
CTGAGGTTCAATGTCAAGAAGACAAAGATTCTCACCACTGGACCAATTGGTAGCATCAGGATGGATGGCAAAGAGATTGAGATTGTTCACAGCTTTGGTTTGCTTGGCTCCATGGTCAACACTCTTGGCATCAGCAGCCAGGAAATAAAAAAACGTATTGCGGCGGGAAAGTCTGCTGTTAGGGGCCTCTCTAAAGTACTCAAGAGCAACGGTGTCTCTCTGGAGAGTAAGGTCCACCTGATACAGACCATGGTTTTTGCAGTCACTTGTTATTCATCAGAGAGATGGACAATGACTAGGGAGGATAGAAGGAGAATTGACGCCTTTGAGCTGTGGTCCTGGAGAAGAGTACTGAATGTACCCTGGACTGCCAAGAAAACAAACAGATTCAACCTAGAGAGGGTTAAACCAGGCTCCTCCTTGGAGTCAAGTATTCTGGGGCTTCGTCTGACATATTTTGGACATGTTGTAAGAAGAGACAGGTCCTTGGAGAGGGACAGCACAGGAGGGGAAGACCTTCTATGAGGTGGGTTGATTTGGTGACTGGGGTAATCTGAATGGGTGTGTCAGAGGCAAGGTGATTGGCACGGGATAGAGCAGGGTTTAGGGCTATTGTACATAGGGTCGCTATGAGTCACAAAGGACTCCACGACTGGACGGCACATAGCAACAACAACAAACTGTTGATTGTGGATCCACATAAAAGGAAATCATTGACAGCTTCAATCATTAGCTATTGTTGTTGTTGTTGTTGTCATGTGCCGTCGAGTCGTTTCCGACTCATAGCGACCCTATGCACAACAACCCTAAACCCTGCTCTATCCTGCGCCAACCGCACCGCCTCTGAGACACCCATCCCGATTACCCCAGTCACCGAATCAATCCATCTCATAGAGGGT
>NW_006404725.1:0-511 GCF_000299155.1 Elephantulus edwardii
ATGACAAAGCAAAATACTACAATGAAATGTGAGAGGAGCTAGAGTTGGAAAATCAAAAGGTTCGAACTCATTCAACATTTCTTAAGCTCAAGGAACTGAAGAACAAATTCAAACCTAGAGTTGCTTTACTCAAGGATGCTTTAGGCAGAATATTAAATGATCCAGGAAGTATTAAAAGAAGATGGAAGGAATTTACTGAGTCATTGTATCAAAAGGAATTGGCAGATACAGAAGAATTTCATGAAATAACATATGAGCAAGAGCCTATGGTGATGAATGAAGAAGTTCAAGCTGCTTTGAAGATCAAAATGGAAAGTTATTTTTTGGACTTTCTTTCCATCTTCAAAATATTTTGTTGACATACTAGGTTTTCTCGTTCCCCACTCCCACCCCCATCTGGTTCTTTTTATTCCTCTACTGCCATGGACTGACAAGAAAGTGAATAAGTCTGTCTTGGAGAGAGTGAAACTAAATTTCTCCTTGGAAGCTAGGATTTTGAAGCTCCATCTCA
>NW_006404725.1:811-2360 GCF_000299155.1 Elephantulus edwardii
TCTCCCATCTGTAAATCTTCACTGTTTGAAGGAGAATTTTGTAAATGTGAAATGAAAAAGGCTTTTGAAATATTAAAAAAATACTTTTGCTCAATTTGAATGAACATTTTATAAAGTTGACTATGTTCTTAATAAAAAAGCCCCAATCATGTACATAATGATGTCTTATATACTGTACCTGCACTCTAAATACAGAATGGATAACTCAATATTCCAAAAGTGCTGAAGAAAGTAAAGTTAACATTTTCAGCAAGGGATGAAAAATGCATTTCTTTTATAAACGTCTTGCCTTGAAGAGTGAAATGAGAAAAAGGCAGCAATATTAGCTATCGTACTCAATGAAGGATCTAGCTCAGGAAACAGAAAACCAGGATTTGTGCTCAAGCAGGCTTACACACAGCAAAGATTGCTTGGAAAACTCTGAAGGATTATGCAGGGTTTCCATTCTTTTGTGCATAATTGCTATGAGTTGGAGGAGACTCAAAGGCTTTTGACAGCAACAGATCTAACTTAGAAGTTACTATAGTACTATAGTGGCTAACAACTCAGCTGCTAACTCCAAGATAGGGGTTTAAAACTGTCAGTCATGTCACAGGAGAACTATATGATGATTTACATCTATGAAGATTATAGCTTTGTAAACTCTGTGGAACAGTTCTGCTCTGTTATGTAGGTTCTACTGTTACATTGCTATGAGTTAAACTTAGGGAGCTTTGGTGGCCTAGTGGAGAGAAGCTGCACTGCAATCCAAAAGGCATTCAAATCCTCAAGCTGCTCCAAGGGAGAAGGATGGGCAGTCTTCTCCAAGTGATTAACTGCCTCTGAAAACCCCCCAGAGGGTCAGCTGTGGGTCAGTTCTGACTTAATGGTACCAAACAACATGAATTAAATTTAATGTCACAACAACACAAATAATGTATGTAAAATATTCTGAGGCATTTCCAAAGAAAGCTACTATAACTAATAATTAAATTTAGCAAGATTACAGAATACAAGACCAGTAAATAAAAACTGTAGCAAGTAAAGAACCAAAAAATGAAATTTTAGAAATTTTATTTATAATAAAATACAAAATTCTGAGAAACAGAATTAACAAAAGATATTTTAAGATCTCCACACTAAAGTGACTAAAACATTTCTGAAAGAAATTAGATGATTTCTCAATGAATAAAGAGCTATCCCATGTTCATTGATTATGATTATCAATATTGTTAAAATGATAATTCTCTAAAATGGATATATTATTGTAATGTATATTCACTTAAAATCCCAGTTTTTTTCCTTTTTAGTAGAAAGTGGCAAATTGAATCTAGAATTTATGTAAAAGTGCAAAGTACTTATGTTGTTGTTGTTGTTGTTATGTGCCGTCGAGTCGTTTGCGACTCATAATGACCCTATGTACAATAGCCCTAAACCGTGCTCTATCCTGTGCCAATCTCATTGCCCCCGACACACCCATCCCAAGTACCCCAGTCACTGAATCAATCCACCTCATAGAGGGTCTTCCCCTCCTGCGCTGTCCCTCTACTCTACCCAGCATGATGTCCTT
>NW_006404726.1:0-1862 GCF_000299155.1 Elephantulus edwardii
CTGTGATTCCAAACACATCAACTGCTGACAATTCCACCCCCTCCCCCGTGTCCAGCGTCTCTTAAGTTTAGTTGCACTGTCTCTGAAGGGAAGGTGATGTGTCCTGTAGAACTCCTGTATAGATTGTGTTTTTCAGCTCCGTTTTAGGCTCCGCCTTGAAGCTTCATACCTGTAGGCATGTCAGAAGCTGTAGGCATGTCAGAAGCTACTTGGGAAAATAACATATAACCCAGAAACATCGTTGTGGGAAAAGTAAACTGTCAGAAAAAAAGAAGACGACCCTTAACAAGATGAATTGAGACAGTGACTGCAACAGGGATTGTGAGAGGGGCACATGATAGGGTGATCCTTGGATCTGTTGTTTATAAGGTCACTATGACTTAACGACACCTAACAACAATAGCAATATTATAATTAGGATGACTGTAAGTTTTTACTCCTCTGGAAATTTCATGTTTATGTCTGTTACTCTTTCATAATTATCACTAGTGCTTTCTATTTCATCAAATATCCAGGTTTGTTTGAGGAGGATAAAAACCCACAAGTCACAGTACTCTATAATCCTACTAAAAAATTCTACTAACCTTATGGCTACTCTATAATCCTTTTTAAAGGAAAGGGAGAATGGAAGAAAAGAGTCTAATTTGGTGTATTGATTATGTATCAATACTTGATGCTTGATTATCGTTTTAACACTGCTTTGATATTAGAACATTAAGCATGCTAAAAATTGAAAATGGCTATTCTAAAAACTATATTACTTTAATTTCCATTCAGATACAGTTTTAATAGTTTCATGAATTGAATTGGGTTCCCCAGAAACATATTTTATTGTCCTCAGTCTTGTACCTGTGAGTGTGATCTTGTTTGCAAATAAGAAATTTATTTATTCATTTTGATGGTATCACATTGAAGTAGAATGGATTCAAAACCTAATCTCATCTGAAATTGGTTTAATGAAAAATAAGTACAAGTATTGAAAGACAGAAGCACAGAGAGATACCATGTGAAGACAAAAAGCAGGTTGATTTACAAGATCTCATTGTCAAGGACTACTGACAATTACTAGGTTCTAAAAGGGACAACTAGATAAACAATGATAGTTATAGAGGAAGAGACCCGGGAAGAACAACAGTCAGCCACCCAACACGGAACTCCAGAGGAGCAAAGACCGTGAGACCCCAGAGGAGTGAAGGCTACCCAGAGGAGTGAAGGCTACCCGCCACTCTGTGACTCCCCCTGCAGCCCACACCTGTGTGACCCCCAACACACAGGGTGCTGCTGCATAAACCCTCAGCGGCGCCCAAGCCCCGCCCCCACCTCTTGGTGATAGTGCCCAAGCCTGCCTCCTTACCCCCCTAGTCCCTTGCTTTCCTCCCCTTCCCCCGCCCCCCTTGCAGCTCCACAACCACAGCCCTGTGACCTCAGGGCACCACTGCGGATCCAGCCATTCCCCAGAGCTATCAGCCGAGCTGTTGTGGAACTATCCTGACAGGAGAAAGGCCGGTAGGATCTTATCTGTGTTTACTGGGGCATTGCTGATTACCTGGAAGAGCACCTAAGGGCGTGTCCACAGGTAGGGAATTTGGCCGAGATCTCTGGGGCTACACCAACTGCCCAAAACGAGCCAGCCAGCTGGCTTCTGTGAACTCTGCAGACCAGCCAGAGGCTAGTGGGTTGGTGGGAATTTCACCTTGACTTTTCGGATCCTGTTGGATCCAGGACCCTGCTGGAGCAGGGGCTGTTGTGTGAGGGCACCTGCATAAGTGCCACCAGGCAGGGAACACTGAGAAAACCATTGGGTAGGAAACGGACAGGAGGATTTTGAGTAAGGACCCTAGTCGTGAGCACACTGAGACAGC
>NW_006404726.1:2047-2597 GCF_000299155.1 Elephantulus edwardii
AGAA
Organism: Elephantulus edwardii; assembly: GCF_000299155.1. Lineage (NCBI taxonomy): Eukaryota > Metazoa > Chordata > Mammalia > Macroscelidea > Macroscelididae > Elephantulus > Elephantulus edwardii. The sequence continues at coordinate 2,052 of NW_006404726.1, forward strand.
CACATACCAATGTCTCAAAGAAAGCAAACTATCCCACACAATATACAAGAGCAAAGCAAGATGTCACTCACAAAGGGCGACACAAGAGCAGTGGATACTATGAAACCAGAAAGTCTCATGGAACTTTCTGACACAATTTAAAAGAGGAGCGACTGAATATATCCAATAGATGAAAGACAAACTTGATGAATTACAGGATGCTACAAGCAAAGACCAGGAAGAGTTAAAAAACACAATGCAAAACATTGCAGAGAAAACAAATAAGGCATTAATGTCACTGGAAAAACAAGATCCACCATTCAAAATATAAGCTCCAATGTTTCAGAGGCTGTAAACATGATGGAGGGACATATGAGCAGAGTTGATGAGATGGAACATAGAATCAGTGAAATTGAAGACAAAATTGTCACCAAAAAACAGACTCAAAAAAAGAAGGAAAAAGAAGAAAACTTAAAAATAATGTGGGACACCATCAAGAAAAATAACATGTGCATCATTGGAATCCCAGAAAAGGAAGAAGCAAGTAAAGGCACTGAAAAAGTTGTG
>NW_006404727.1:0-2677 GCF_000299155.1 Elephantulus edwardii
CCATTATTCACCATGGCAAGAACATGGAAACAGCACAGATGTCCAAGCACAAACGAATGGATTGAGAAGTTGTGGTACATTCATACAATGGAATACTTTACAGCACAAAGGAGCAATCGTTTTTGCAAATTACTACCTAATTTGGGAGGGACTGGAGAGCATTATGCTGAATGAAATAACTCAGTTCCACAAGGACAAATTCTGTACAAAACCATTATTGTAGAATGAGTATAAGAATCCAAAGAGGGTGGGAGGGTGGAAATAGAGGGGTGAGGCTGGGTGGAGAGAGTGTTAATCATAGGGTTTCACAATTCGATAGGTTAGTGGGATGAAGGAAATGGGAAGGATCTTTTATAAAAAACAATGTATTCAAATTTTGTAAATAAATTGGAGTAATATAAAAAATGAATTTTTTTAAAACAACAGACTTCTTGATGCAAAGAAGCAGATACATAGGAATTCTTTTGGGAACCTTCTTAGACTTTTTTCCTTTCTGTATTTATAACTGGAAGTGGTAATGTACTAATGTCTAAACATGTAAGCTATTACTCAAGTAAACTTTCTTCAGTATTACTCAGAACCTATGAAGTTATTTTATTCTAGTGTTATAATGAATGTAGTGCTTCAAAAACATTATCAAGTACCTCATAAAAGAGTGGGAGGCATGGGAGATATGGAGATAAGCATTGAATCAAAGGTAAATTTTGAAAGCCTGTTCTATTTGAACAACTCATGTGAATGTTTTTATTTTACTCTGTAACTTCAGCATTGGTTGTCTTGGATTAAATAAACAGGCATTTTTTTTTTCAAACTTTTCAGTAAAAGAAAACTTTCGAAAGATTTTTTTCTGATGTGTACAAACATACCCTTGCTGCTCCAGGATGGCATACCCTCTAGTTGGAGAAAGATAACTATTACAAAATTAATAGCAATCACCTTCTGAATTTGTTATTAATATTTTTCATAAGATGAGTAAGTCCCATTATTGTTAGCAGTCAGCACTGATTGATACTTAGTTAGTACCTTCCAGAAAATATTTGAATGATACCTTAGCCGAAATACACTTGTGATGTTTAGAGCAAGAGCCATTCTGTCCACAAGAAGAAAGAAGTAGCAGTTAATGAATTATTTTGCTTTCATTTCAATACCAAAAAGTTATTTAAGCCTAATGACTCACTGTGTATCAGAGTAGAACTCTGCTCCATAGGGTTTCCAGGAAGTGCTTTGTCTAAAGTAGATTGCCAGATCTTCTTGTCTGAGCTGTCTCTGGGTAGACTTGAACTTATGGTCTTTTGGTTAGTAACTGAAGTTATTGACTGTTTGCATCTCTGAAGAATACCTGATTATGCCTATGTAAAAAAAAAAAGATACAGCTATTAACTGAGCTTGAGCTTGGATCTCTGATGTGTAATTCAATACTTGTGAAACATTTTCATTTACTCCTGACAGGTGATAGCAAATCAACAATTAACTTGAATAATAAACAAATGGTAATTGCTAAAAAATATATTTTAATAACTTCCTTTTTAATTGGTGATTATTTTAAAGTAGTCCTTTATATAGGTTAATAAGCTCTGGTAACCCAAGGGCTGTGCAGTCTATTGTTAAAGGTTAGTGGTTCAAACCTGTCAGTCACCTCAAAAGTGAAAGGGCATGACCACATGCCCCTTTTGAGGTTCTTGCTGTCTCTGCTGTCTTGTCAGAACAGATTCATAGCTCACTCTCCATCGTGTTTCTGAGAGTGTAAAGTGCACAAGAAGAGAGTATCCACCTCTCTCTCATAGAACTGCTGGTGCCAAGGTTGGCACCCAAGGTTGTTAGTACGTCAACTTGCTATGGGCTATGGCACCACAGCTTGTTACAGGAGCCTGGGAAAGGCAAATCTCAATTCTATTCAGCTATAAAAGGTTGATGTTAACAATAAGGCTAACTTCTCCAAAGTTTTCACCTTAACTCTTGTAGAACATGCCAATAAAGTGTACAATCCTGTTTGGGAGATAATGCTCTCTTGAGTCTCTGATAAGGACCTTATTGTCTTTTTATGGTTTTTCAGTTTCATTCCACAAACAAAATCATACCACGTGAAAAATGTTTCAATATCCATATTGACTTTAGGTTATTTTTGTGGCAATTAATTCTTGATATAACTTCATTATTTGTCTCTTTACAGAAAAGGAACACTGGTAATAAAAAAAATTTCTTATTGAATTCTTAATACTCATCTTCATAACCAAAGATTCTATGATAAAAAGTCACATGGCATCTCTGTCAAAGAGAAAGAGTCTGGGTCCAAAGCTCAGGCTCTGAATATTAATGTCAAGCTTGGATTAGACATAGCGAACATAGGGAAACTTTATTTTTGTTGTTGCTGATGGGCTGGCCATATCTGGGCTAATTTTGTGTGTCTTGATCATTGCTGAATTGCATATGTGAGGCATTCAGGACTTTGGCACACTATTCTCCTTGCTTCACACATGAAGTTCAGGCTTTAGGAGTATGACACCCCAAATATTGTTTTAGGAGATGTCAGGTCTGTATCACTGTCATTGGATTAGGTAGCTGTGTCAATAGTTATCAGCACTCAATTGTCATTTCCTAGTTGCAAAACTGAGAGATACTATGGACAAAATCTTGAGTGATCCAAGAAGCATTTAAAGAAGAGTGGAGGAATACACAG
>NW_006404728.1:0-1143 GCF_000299155.1 Elephantulus edwardii
AAAGGGGAAAGCTTAGTGGGGAAATTGGCTGAATTCTCTTAAGCCCCACTAAGACCCAGTGGGTCTGTTGTTTGACGTGGACAATAGGAATTCTAAAAAGATTTTTTATTGATGCAAATAATTTTAGGAAGCACAGAATCTTAAACCCAGACTGCTTTATGGAAATTTGACTGGTCCTCCTAGGCAGAGGACACTGGACAAAGGCAATGGGTAGTACCACTGGGTAGGGGCCACTGAGAGAGAACTGCTGACTGGGAGACAGACAGCAGGAACTCCATCAGGGTCCTCAATCGTGAGCACACCTGGGCAGCTAAGGACTGAGTGAATTGGTTGATCAATTCAATTGGTTGACCAACCCTGGTGATGATTTCACCTCCCTGCCTGCCCCACCCCATTTGGCTCCACTCCTGTGACTACACAACCAGTCAGTCAATCAACCTGCCTTTAATCCAGAGCACCTGGATCTGACATACCTACAAAAGACTGCTCTCACAGGCTCTGAACTGACCTTTTCATTGAGTCAGAAATTCAGAGAAATTGTCTTCAGATCAAGTTTAAATCAATGTCTTGAAGAAAACAAGCTACTCTACACACTACACAAATGCAAAACCAGATATTACCACCAAATGGTGACACAGTAGCAATGGAGTTCCTAAAACCAGAAAGTCTGATGGAACTTTCTGACGCAGAATTTAAAAGAACAATGATTTAATATTTTCAATGGATGAAAGACAAACTCGAAGAACTACAGTATACAACAAGCAAAAACCAGGAGGAGCTAAAAAAAATATCCAGAACAAGGCAGACAAAACAAACGAAGCACTAGAGGCACTGGAAAAACAAGAAGCCATGATCCAAAATATGAGATCCAATGCTTCAGATGCTGTCAACATGACGGAGAGACACATAAATACAATTGAAGAGATAGAACACAGAACCAGTGAAATAGAAAATAGATATTTTACCACTGATCTGCTAGAGCAAAAAGCAGAATAAAAAGGGAAGGATAAAGAAGAAAATATAAGAATAATGTGGGACACCATCAAGAGAAACAACATGCACATCATTGGAATCCCAGAAAAGGAAGAAGCAAGTAAAGACACTGAAAAAGTTGTGGAAGAATTACTAGAGGAAAACTTTCCA
>NW_006404728.1:2218-2730 GCF_000299155.1 Elephantulus edwardii
AACAAAGATGCTCAAGAATTAAACTACATAATAAATCAACTTGACCTCACAGATACTTATAGGCTAATGCACAGAAAAAAACAAAAACAAAAAACAAAAAACAAAAACAAAACCCAAAACACAGTATACCTTCTTCTCCAATGTGTATGGAACATTCTCCAGAATAGATCACATTTTAGGTCACAAGACAAGCATCAAGAAATTAAAAAACATAGAAATAATACAAACCATATTTTCAGACCATAATGCTACAAAATTAGAAATTAATAACAAGAGGATAAAGGAGAAAAAACCCATACATCTGGAAGCTGAAAAATACCTTGCTAGAACATGACTGGGTACTACAAGAAATAAAAAATGAAATTAAAAAGTTTCTTGAAACTAATGACAATGAAAACACCACTTAACAAAACCTCTGGGAAACAGCCAAAGCAGTACTCAGAGGTCAATTTATAGCAATAAGCAAACACATCAAAAGACAAGAAAAACAGACCATTGACTCTCTAAACCAA
>NW_006404729.1:0-1622 GCF_000299155.1 Elephantulus edwardii
TCGCAAGCAACTCGACAGCACATAACAATAACGACAGGACTAAGTGGGATTCATAACTGGCATGCCAGGGTGGTTCAACATAAGAAAAGCAATCAATAAAATTAATCACATTAGCAAAACAGAGAACAAGAACCACATGATCCTATCAACTGATGCAGAAAATGCCATTGACAAAATTGAACACCCTTTCCTGATTAAAACACTCAACAAAATATGATTAGAGCGGACTTTGTTCAACATAGTAAAAAGTGTATACTCAAACCCAAGAGCCAACATTGTCTCAATGGAGAGAGATTAAAGCCAAGAGCCAACATTGGTCTCAATGGAGAGAGATTAAAGGCATTCCCTTTGAGAACAGAACTAGGGAAGGATGCCCACTATCACCTCTCCTATTCAATATTGTTTTGGAATTCTTAGTGATAGTTATAGACAAGAGAATGAAATAAGATGTATCCGAATTGGCAAAGAGGAGGTAAAATTATCTCTATATGCTGATAATCTAATAGTATACTTAGCAAACCTTAAAGATCCATCAAGTAAATTGCTGGACATAGTTAACCCATCCAGTGAAGTGGCAGGATACAAGATCAACATACAAAAATCAATACTATTTCTCTACAATGAAAAAAATAATACAGAACTGGAGCTAAGAAAAATAATACCCTTCACAACAGCTAATAAAAATATTAAATAGCTGGGAGCAAATCTAACCAGAAGCACAAAGGATTTATTACAAAAAAAATGACAAAACATTACTACAAGAAACAAAAATTCACCAAGAGAAATGGAAGAATAACCCTTGCTCTTGGATAGGAAGACTCAATATTCTGAAAATTACAATACTGCTAAAGGTAATTTTCACGTTCAATGCAATCCCAATACAAATACCAATTCCATTCTTCAACGAGATAGAAAAGGCAATCTTCAATTTCATTTGGAATGGAAAGAGGCCCAAAAGAAGCTAAGTCCTCCTTAAAAAGAGAAAAAGGTAGGAGGCATCTCACTCCTCAATTTCAAATCCTAGTATACTGCCGTGGTGGCCAAAACAGGGTGGTACTGCTACAATGACAGACAGTTTAATGGAATAGAATTGAGAATCTAGAGATCAGTCCATCCACCTATGGTCAACTGATTTAGGCAATGAGATTAAATGAGTTAAGTGCAGTAACGACAGCCTTTTAAACTAATGGTATCGACAAAATTGAAAACTTTCTGCAGAAATATCAAGCAAGATCCACACTCCACTCTATACACAAAAACCAGCACAAAGAGGATCAAGGACCTAGGGCTAAAACCAAGCACTATAAACTTCACCAGAGCAAAGCTGGGAATAACTCTAGAAGTCCCAATCCACAGCATAAACAGTCTTTCAAGCATCCTGAAAAACCTACAACCAAGAGAGGATAAAATAGTTTAATGGAATCTTCTAAGAATCAAATCCCTATACACATCCAAAAACTTCTCCAACAGGGTAAAAATGGAAGTTAACAGATATATTTGGTAATGACATGTCATGTAAGGGACTTATATCTAGAATTTATAAAATGCTCAACACCACAACAAGATAAATGTAACCAAACCAATTGAAAAATGTGCACAGGATATGAACAGACACTTCACCA
>NW_006404729.1:2084-2691 GCF_000299155.1 Elephantulus edwardii
GCAAGGAGTTGGAAACAACTTAGGTGCCCATCAACAAAAAGAAGCTGTGGTATATTCACACAATGGAATACTACGCTGCATTGAAAAACAAGGAACTCATGCAATATTGTTAAAAATGGTTGACTCTGGAGGACATTATGCTGAGTGAAATATCTCATCCACAAAAGGACAAATACTGCATGGTGCCGCTGTTGTCAAACAGGACTGACATTCGGGTTGGGGGGAGACGGAGAAAGATGGGTTTAATAATGTATATTGCATTGAAACAGATGAGAGAGAAAACTGTTTAAAAGAGATATGTGATTAGGTATTTTTGTCATGAAAGGAGTCCAGAGCAAAGGCCGCATAGTGTAGTGGACCTGGGGGGAGGGATTGTAAAACAATGAAACAATTTTTCTTTTACTTTTCAAACAGAGGAGTGTACTGGATGGGGAGGGTGGGCAGGGAGGAAAGTGCAGCAATGAATGAATGGAAATTCCACGTCTCTGTACATTTTCACTGAAATTAATAATTTTTTTTTAAAAAAAGAAATACCATTTGATCCAGGAATTCCACTAGTGGGAATATACCCTAAAGTATTCAGAACTGCCAGTCAAGCAGATATATG
>NW_006404730.1:0-471 GCF_000299155.1 Elephantulus edwardii
CGTGGAGTCGTGGTTCTGGCCAAGAGTTACACTGAAAAGAGGATCAAAGAGAACATACAGGTGATCAGGGTTGTGGGCATCAGGGGATCTAAGTATTAGTCTTAACAGGCATTCTTACTTAGAAGGCTCAGGATCGTTAAGGCTATGTTGATTTCCCTGGAAATACCTTCTATATATTTATTAGGATTTCCTCTTTGTATAACAAGAGAAGTGGCATTGTTACATGTAGGAAAGGTTAGGCAGAAAACATAAATGTATTCTCTTTGCATGCAATCTTGGCTGCAATTATTCAATAATCTTGTGCAAGAACCATATTGTTTTCTTCATTTCATAAAAGAGAACATTATTAAATAAGATTACTTTTCAGACTCTAATACTCTAGGATTCTTTTGCCAGGATCTAATTGAAAGCATCAACATAAACAATTACAAGGGAGATTCCAAGCTTACCTACAGGTCTCTGAACAACCTA
>NW_006404730.1:1381-2142 GCF_000299155.1 Elephantulus edwardii
AGCTCAAAGGCATCAATTAATCTTCTATTATCCTCTATTCATTATCTGGCTCTTAGATGCATTCATGTGACTGAAAAGACTATGGCCTAAATCAGGCACACCTTAGTCTTCATTGCTCTTCAATAGTTTGGAAAGTCTGACTGCAGACTTTCCCAGTGCGATATGCCTTCTAATCTCCTGACTGTTGGTACTAAGAGCGTTGATCGTGCATCCAAGTAAGATCAAGTTGCTGACAATTTTAACCTTTTCCCCATCTATCATGATGTTGTCTATTGGTTTATTAGTGAGAATATTTGCTTTCTTGACTTGTGGATATATATCACTTAATATCCTTTTTAAACTTTCTAGTTTAAAGAACAAGATAAGTAAAATTGTGCTGCATTTTACTTTAACAAGCTTCATTTGGCAAATACTAAGTGTGTGAGAATTACTCCTTAACATAAAGAAAACATACATTTTCACAACTGAACAAATAAAAGACTTTATGATACATGGAATAAAGATTGAAGTTGTCAAGGTTTTCATTTTACTTGGATCCTCAGTCAACACCCGTAGAAGCAGCAGTCTCAGCTCAATGTTAATTTTTTTTAAATTTATTATTAATTTCAACGAAAATTTACAGAGACTTTGGATTTCCATTCATTCATTGTTGCACTTTTCTCGCTTCCCAACACTCCCCCCTAGTACACTACCATCTTGGAAAAGTAAAAGAAAAATTCTTTCATTGTTTTACAATCCCTCCCCCCAGGTCCACTCCACTA
>NW_006404731.1:0-2715 GCF_000299155.1 Elephantulus edwardii
CGCCGTGGGATGGACCCTCCCACCACATACAGGTCTCCACCGTGCTTGCAGGCGGCAGTGATCTGGTGGCACAAGCTGTTTTGGCCACTTACACTGATGGAGTCATCTTCTGCACAATGCAAGGACACGGCCAACGAATGAGTACGAGATGACTCTTTTCCAATTAGGTAAATGTGCACATTCTCCCCAATTTCCTGTTGGCAGAATTACAATTTGAAATAACATCACTTACAGGCTGAGGCTCAGCTGGGATGCAAACCCTCAAGGTCCTGGACCACACATTTTGATCTTGCTCTCATCTACTCCATTACGGTAACTCCTTCTGTCACATTTGCAAGCATGCACGCCTCGTGTTGGGGCTGAGGATGCCGCTCCTCATCCCTGCAGCTTTTTTTTTACACTATTATGAAATGGTGCTCTAGACAAGGGTTTTGAACTTGTTTTTTCTTGTTCAAAATCCTGTTGAGAATTGACCTTCCCATGCCAGATAGAAAAGATCATGTGAACAGCTGGATTATATGCTTATAAAAACTACTTAAGTTTGTTACAATGTAGCTGTATATCTGGTAGAAAGGTAAATCCTGACTGGGGAATGAGAGTGAACTGGTTTATAGACCTTCAGGTAGAGTGTTTAGGATGCAGGGAGCTCTGGTGGCGTAGTCCATAGGAAGCTGTGCTGCCAAGCCAAAGGCTGCATCTCTGGCAGTTCAAATCCACCAGCGGTTCCTTGGGAGAAAGAAAGGCAGTCTCTAGGGTGATTTATAGCCTCGGACACCCAAGAGAGGGTTCACCATGAGTTTGTTTAGAATAAACGGTAATGACTGAGAAACTAGGACTATTAATGCAGTGATGAAAGCAGCTCTCCCAAGGACCTTTAAAATTCTAAAGTTAATATGAACCCATATTAACTTCAAGGCAGAGAAGATTTATTCCATCAGCTATCAAAGAGGTTAAGCCAAAAATAACTGCATATTACAGGGTCCCAGATCTTCAGAAACTTGCCTTACCTTCAAACTGGTCCTGAGAGACTCTGCAAAAGCCTCTCTTTCCTCTTTATTAAAATTGATCCAGGCTTCTATTGCCTCTGTTGGGTTTTGGGAACAGGGAACTCCATCTGTGAGAATCACAGGAAAGGTATGATCAATAAGAACCCAAAAGGGAATGAACACACACATACACTTAAGATATTTCAGTTGTTATGTGCTATCGAGTCAGAATCAACTCATAACTGACCCTCTGGTGGGTTTTTAGATGTAGTAAATCACACAGAAGGAGACTGTTCGTCTTCTGCAGAGCAGTTAATGGATTCGAACCACTTGCCTTTGGGTTGGCAGCATAACTGCTTTATCACTAGGCCACTAAAGCCCCGTTTATACTACTTAAGTACATTTGCACATATTATTTATAGTTATGTAATTTAAATACATACTTTATTAAATATATTCATAGAAATGTGAAGCTAAAATTGCCCTGTTTCTTTTAATGAAACAGGACAGCTTGATATATTTTTCCACAGAAACAACCTACTAGGCTTCTACTCCCAACTCATGCATGGCTGTGCTTCTCTGCTAGGAGCAGGATTCTTATTCAGAGGTGGCTCATCATATGAAAGTTTTTAAATTTATCTCATTATTCATTTACTTAGGTAACTAGTCCCACAGCTACCTTCAAAGTGTAGGACAGATGAAAGATTCTCAAGAAAGAGCTGAATATAAATACAGAGACCTGCTCCCTATTTTGTGGGTCAGTACTGCTGCTCTTTTCCTGTCTTCTTGCTCTAAAAAGGATTTTGGTCTTGGACAGTGCAACTCATAATAAAGTAACAAAGCTAAAGTTTTAAATTAAGAGAAAAAGGACTTTCCTCTTTTATTTTGCCATAGTTTGTAGCAGACTAAAATCCCTTTATGTTCTCCATGAAACCCTTTTTGTTGCCTTTTCCTGCCTGCCCCCAGCAATTTATGGTCAGGAATTAAATCTCCCCTAAGCCATGACATATGAGTAGCCCTAACTTCCTTGTAAGTATTGCTAAAGCCAGATTAATTATTCTGGGACTGACCACTGACACTTGGACAAGAAAAAAATACTGCAAAAATTCCTCCTGTTGTGCTGCTCTGTCTCTACCCTACCTAAGCCCTCAAGGTCTGCAAAACGGGGAGATTTGGGAAGTTCATACCCTCTTCCTCTTATATGTGGTTGTTGTGGACCGTAGAGTTGCAACCAACCCACAGCTGACCCTCCAGCTGGTTTTCGGAGGCAGTTAATTGCACGGGAGGAGATTGCCCGTCCTCCTCCTGTGGAGCAGCTGGTGGCCTACTGTCGGAATTGCAGCAGAGCTTCTTGTCACTAGGCCACCAGATCTCCCTCCTTATGTAACAGTATACAATAAAACTTTGACTCCACTGCTTATCTTCAAGATTGTTGGAGGTGTTTTGGGGGAGCAGACAGCAGACCCTCAACTTTACAGTAACAACAGCAGCTAAAAACAATCACAACTTCTCTAAGTAGGATTTTAAAGACCTCCCAAGAACAATAACACCAGCAAGCCTGAGAGTTCTACTCTTCTGAACTAGACCGTCCTTTGATCACAGGATGTATCATTCTGCTAAACTTACCAGAAATAATGTCAGTGAGTAGGTGGTGAGACAAGTGGAGAAATTCCTCTGTGCCCTGAAGCTGAGCCAGGTGGGTCTTGGCACAGTGCTTAGCAGCAGTGTA
>NW_006404732.1:0-2715 GCF_000299155.1 Elephantulus edwardii
TACACTGCTGCTAAGCACTGTGCCAAGACCCACCTGGCTCAGCTTCAGGGCACAGAGGAATTTCTCCACTTGTCTCACCACCTACTCACTGACATTATTTCTGGTAAGTTTAGCAGAATGATACATCCTGTGATCAAAGGACGGTCTAGTTCAGAAGAGTAGAACTCTCAGGCTTGCTGGTGTTATTGTTCTTGGGAGGTCTTTAAAATCCTACTTAGAGAAGTTGTGATTGTTTTTAGCTGCTGTTGTTACTGTAAAGTTGAGGGTCTGCTGTCTGCTCCCCCAAAACACCTCCAACAATCTTGAAGATAAGCAGTGGAGTCAAAGTTTTATTGTATACTGTTACATAAGGAGGGAGATCTGGTGGCCTAGTGACAAGAAGCTCTGCTGCAATTCCGACAGCAGGCCACCAGCTGCTCCACAGGAGGAGGACGGGCAATCTCCTCCCGTGCAATTAACTGCCTCCGAAAACCAGCTGGAGGGTCAGCTGTGGGTTGGTTGCAACTCTACGGTCCACAACAACCACATATAAGAGGAAGAGGGTATGAACTTCCCAAATCTCCCCGTTTTGCAGACCTTGAGGGCTTAGGTAGGGTAGAGACAGAGCAGCACAACAGGAGGAATTTTTGCAGTATTTTTTTCTTGTCCAAGTGTCAGTGGTCAGTCCCAGAATAATTAATCTGGCTTTAGCAATACTTACAAGGAAGTTAGGGCTACTCATATGTCATGGCTTAGGGGAGATTTAATTCCTGACCATAAATTGCTGGGGGCAGGCAGGAAAAGGCAACAAAAAGGGTTTCATGGAGAACATAAAGGGATTTTAGTCTGCTACAAACTATGGCAAAATAAAAGAGGAAAGTCCTTTTTCTCTTAATTTAAAACTTTAGCTTTGTTACTTTATTATGAGTTGCACTGTCCAAGACCAAAATCCTTTTTAGAGCAAGAAGACAGGAAAAGAGCAGCAGTACTGACCCACAAAATAGGGAGCAGGTCTCTGTATTTATATTCAGCTCTTTCTTGAGAATCTTTCATCTGTCCTACACTTTGAAGGTAGCTGTGGGACTAGTTACCTAAGTAAATGAATAATGAGATAAATTTAAAAACTTTCATATGATGAGCCACCTCTGAATAAGAATCCTGCTCCTAGCAGAGAAGCACAGCCATGCATGAGTTGGGAGTAGAAGCCTAGTAGGTTGTTTCTGTGGAAAAATATATCAAGCTGTCCTGTTTCATTAAAAGAAACAGGGCAATTTTAGCTTCACATTTCTATGAATATATTTAATAAAGTATGTATTTAAATTACATAACTATAAATAATATGTGCAAATGTACTTAAGTAGTATAAACGGGGCTTTAGTGGCCTAGTGATAAAGCAGTTATGCTGCCAACCCAAAGGCAAGTGGTTCGAATCCATTAACTGCTCTGCAGAAGACGAACAGTCTCCTTCTGTGTGATTTACTACATCTAAAAACCCACCAGAGGGTCAGTTATGAGTTGATTCTGACTCGATAGCACATAACAACTGAAATATCTTAAGTGTATGTGTGTGTTCATTCCCTTTTGGGTTCTTATTGATCATACCTTTCCTGTGATTCTCACAGATGGAGTTCCCTGTTCCCAAAACCCAACAGAGGCAATAGAAGCCTGGATCAATTTTAATAAAGAGGAAAGAGAGGCTTTTGCAGAGTCTCTCAGGACCAGTTTGAAGGTAAGGCAAGTTTCTGAAGATCTGGGACCCTGTAATATGCAGTTATTTTTGGCTTAACCTCTTTGATAGCTGATGGAATAAATCTTCTCTGCCTTGAAGTTAATATGGGTTCATATTAACTTTAGAATTTTAAAGGTCCTTGGGAGAGCTGCTTTCATCACTGCATTAATAGTCCTAGTTTCTCAGTCATTACCGTTTATTCTAAACAAACTCATGGTGAACCCTCTCTTGGGTGTCCGAGGCTATAAATCACCCTAGAGACTGCCTTTCTTTCTCCCAAGGAACCGCTGGTGGATTTGAACTGCCAGAGATGCAGCCTTTGGCTTGGCAGCACAGCTCCCTATGGACTACGCCACCAGAGCTCCCTGCATCCTAAACACTCTACCTGAAGGTCTATAAACCAGTTCACTCTCATTCCCCAGTCAGGATTTACCTTTCTACCAGATATACAGCTACATTGTAACAAACTTAAGTAGTTTTTATAAGCATATAATCCAGCTGTTCACATGATCTTTTCTATCTGGCATGGGAAGGTCAATTCTCAACAGGATTTTGAACAAGAAAAAACAAGTTCAAAACCCTTGTCTAGAGCACCATTTCATAATAGTGTAAAAAAAAAGCTGCAGGGATGAGGAGCGGCATCCTCAGCCCCAACACGAGGCGTGCATGCTTGCAAATGTGACAGAAGGAGTTACCGTAATGGAGTAGATGAGAGCAAGATCAAAATGTGTGGTCCAGGACCTTGAGGGTTTGCATCCCAGCTGAGCCTCAGCCTGTAAGTGATGTTATTTCAAATTGTAATTCTGCCAACAGGAAATTGGGGAGAATGTGCACATTTACCTAATTGGAAAAGAGTCATCTCGTACTCATTCGTTGGCCGTGTCCTTGCATTGTGCAGAAGATGACTCCATCAGTGTAAGTGGCCAAAACAGCTTGTGCCACCAGATCACTGCCGCCTGCAAGCACGGTGGAGACCTGTATGTGGTGGGAGGGTCCATCCCACGGCG
>NW_006404733.1:0-514 GCF_000299155.1 Elephantulus edwardii
GTTGCTATGAGTTCCAAGTAACTTGAAGTGGCATAACAAAAACAACAGCCTCATAACAGACGTTCTATATACATTCTTGCTTCACATAATTTGTTTCTATATTGGTGGCACTATTTTTCTCATATTATTACTTATTTGCATGCAGTCATTCACATACATTGCGTTTCAACAATATAAATTAGATTTCTTTCTTCTTGAATCCCTCCAGTTATTTTTAATAACTCAGAATACGTCAGAGTTCCTTATTGTGGCCATAAACATTGAAAATTATTTGCTTTCTGTCTAATTTTCTAACTTCAAGTCCTAGTATACTTGCTTCTCTCTATGTTTGAAGTGTGATCCCCTATCTGAGGAATTGTTGTTGTATACCATATAGTTGGAACTGACCCGTAGCTGACCCTCCATTGTGTTTTTGTTGTTGTTGTTATGTGCTGTCAAGTCTCTTGAGATTCACAGCGACCCTATGTACAACAGCCCTAAACTCCACTCTGTCCTGTGCCAATTGCACTGTTTC
>NW_006404733.1:1367-2524 GCF_000299155.1 Elephantulus edwardii
TGTTGTTCCTCCTTATTCATTATCAAGCTCTCAGACGCCTAGTAGAGGACTGAAAAGACCAATGCTTGAATCATGCACACCTCGGTCTTTAAATGTATACTATTACTCTTCAAGATTTTGGAGAGTTCTCTAACAGCAGACTTTCCTAATCCAATACATCTTCATCTCCTGACTGCTGGTACAGGGATTATCAAGACTGAATAGAATAAGACAAGATTCAGATCTGTTAATCGTAAGTTCATTATGAGTTGTACTCAACTCAGTGGTACCTAACGATAATAACAACATTATTGAAACAAGTCAAGGTCTGTACTGCCTTAAATCCTTTGCATGTGCACTTCTACATTTTCTGCTAGCTGAGATATTGTGGTTGAAAGAATTATGTTGTTCTTCTTTTTTATTTATCCTCTCAATGTTCATTCATTTGAGATCTCCATTTTTATCTTGATCTTGTTCTCTATTAGAGAACTGATTTAGAGTCACTGAAGGGCCTGCTAGACTTTCCTGTTTTATTTTCTTTACTATTACCAAGCTCTGTGGTCAACATAATAATATTCCACTCTTAAGCTGTCCCTATTCTGATCCTCAGATCCTATGCAAATATCATCCTAAATGGCAGTAAAGACTGCAGATGTGACAAAATTAAGTGTTTTGAAATAGAGAAATTATCCTAGATTATCTGGGTAGACAAAACATAATTATAGACATTCAGCAATGAGAAAGATGTTCTATCCCCACTATCCTGCATTTGGGGCCTGGACCTTGTAGCAGACATGAGGCAATGAGGAAAACAGTGCAATCCCCACCTTCTCACCTTTGAGGCCTGTGTATAGCCACTTTAGAGTCTTGTACCAAGTAATGATAAAGGAGGAAGAAAAGACCACAATAGATACCAGTAGAGACTGAAAATTGCACTAAAGCATTGAGAAACTAAAAACTAAGTAAAAGAGATGAACAGAAGATTTCAAAGTATAACTTGACAAGACAAAGCAAGATATTATAATAACTGGAGTTGGAGAATATATAGGGAAGAGCTTGCTCAGCATTTCTAAAATTGAAAGAACTGAAAAACAAATTCAAGCCTCAAGTTGCAATACTAAGACATTCTATGGGTAAAATCTTGAATGATCCAGGAGGCATCAAAAGATTGAAGTAAT
>NW_006404734.1:0-2714 GCF_000299155.1 Elephantulus edwardii
TTGTGTTTCATTCATGTGCATTGTGTTTCACTGTAATTCTTTTGCTTTGTTTTTATTTATGTGGTAGACTATGCAGATTGTTTTATAATGTTAAACCATCTTTGCATGCCTGGTATAAAGCTCACTTGATCATGATGGTTGTTTTCACTTTATTGTTGTTGTTTTTTGGTTTTGTGTTTTGTGGGGTTTTTTTAGGAGCTGAGGTGTGGAGCTGAGATTCAACAAAAGCCAGTGAGATCCAACACTATGTTTTTGTTGAGAATTGTTGTGTCTGTGTCCATGGGGGACAATAGTCTATAATTTTACCTAAAAGGGTATCAGAGTTATGTTTACTTCATAGAATGAATTTGAAAGTGTTCTCCTCTTTCCTTTATTCTAGAATCGTTTGAGTAGAATTCATTTCATTCCTTCTTCAAATATTTGATAAAATTCCTTACTGAAGTCTTCTGAATCAGGACTTATGTTGGTTGGTACTTTATTTGTGATTTCTTCAACATCTGACTTCAAGACAGGGCTGCTCAAATTTTCTCATTCAGTCTACCTTGATTTAAATAGCTAGTATGTTTCTTCTGAAATGACAGGCCTTCAAAAGCTCTATGAACAACAGAGGAAGTTGTGAGAAAAAGTGCTAGAAGATTAAATCATCAGGATGGAAGG
The DNA here is from genome assembly GCF_000299155.1 of Elephantulus edwardii. Lineage (NCBI taxonomy): Eukaryota > Metazoa > Chordata > Mammalia > Macroscelidea > Macroscelididae > Elephantulus > Elephantulus edwardii. Next base: position 658 of record NW_006404734.1, read on the forward strand.
AACTTAAAAAATGAAGACAAACATTTGCAAGCATCCATTAATAATTGAAATGTGAAATATATAAAGGTATGAATCTAGGAAGATTGGAAGTTGTAAAACATGAAGTGGAACACATAAAGATTGCTGTCCTAGGCATTACTGAGCTCAGATGGACTGGTATTGGCCATCTTGAATCAGAAAATCCAGTACTTTATTATGCCAGAAGTGACAAATTGAAGAGGAATGATGTTGCATTCGAAGTGAAAGAAAACAAGAGAGAAAGAGAAAAAAAGAATATGTTAAGATCTGTCCTGAAGCACAATTTTGTGAGTGATAGGGTACTATTCATACAAATACTAGGAATACCTGTTAATACAATTATTCAAATATACATGCCAACCATTAAAACTAAAGATGAAGAATTTGAAGAATTCTACCAACTTTTGCAGTCTGAAATGGATTGAAAATATAACCTAGATGCAATAACAATAATTAATAAATATAATGCAAAATATGGAAACAAAGAAAATGGATTGATAGTTGGAAAATATGCACTTGGTGACAGAAATGAGCCTGGAGATCAAATGATAGCATTTTGTACAACTAATGATTGATTCATTGAAAATACGTTCATAAAAAACACAAGTGACAATTATACACAGACTTCAGTTGGTGGACTACAGAGAAATCAGATTGACTGTATCTGTGTAAAGAGTTATAAATAAGCTAACTACCAGCTGTCAAAATCAAACCAGAGGCTGACTTTGGAACAGACCTTGTACTCATGTACAAGGTTAAACTGAAGTTGAAGAAAATTAAAACAATTTTGCTAGAACCAAAATGTGACTTTGAGTCTATCTCAAGAATAGATTTGTTGAATTGCACATTAATGAATGACCAAAGAATAGATGAATTGCACATGACATCGTGGACATCATCCATGAATAAATCAAAGGGTCATTACAAAGACAAGAAAGAAAGAAAAGACTAAAATGGATATCATAACGGAGTCTGAAACTTACATTAGAATGTAGAGAGGCTATAAGAAAGAGAAGAAATGCTGAAGTAAGAGAGATAAACAGAAGATTTTAAAGCAAAGACAAAGAAAATTGTTATAATGAAATGTGTAAAGAAAACCAAAAAGGTATTGCCCAAGGTGAAGAACAAATTCAAGCCTTGAGTTACAATACTGAAAAAGTCTACGGGCAAGAAGAAAGGAATACATAGTTACCATATCAAAAAGAATTGATGACACTGAACCATTTCAAGGAGTAGCATGTATGCAAAGTTATAGCTGTCCTTAAGAGATTGGTAAAAAGAAAAGCTTGAGTAGTTAGTATAATATGAATTGAAGTGTATAAACAAACTGATTTAGCCCTTAATGTACTCGTTAGCCTACACCAAAATATTTGGAAGACAGTTACTTAGTTGAGTGGAAGAAATGCATATTTGTTCTTATTTTTTTTAAAAAATTGATGATTCAAACAGAATGTGGAAATTATCAAACAGTATTATCAACTATTAATATCACAAACTATTGCTGAAAGTTATTAAAATATTGTTACAACAGCACATCAACAAGGAATTGCCAGAAATGCAAGCTGGATTTATAAATAGTGGAATAAAGGAAATGATTGTTGATGTCAAATGGGACTTGCCTGAAAGTAGAGAATACCAGAAAGATGTTTACTTCTGCTTCTGAGTTTTATTAACTATTCAAAGGAATTTGTGTGAATCGTAACAAATGATGGATAACACTGAGAAGAATAAAAATCTCCATATCATGTTCATGCAAAATCTTTGCTAGACCAAGAAGCTGTCATCCAAATAGAACAAGGGTATACTGCATGGTACAAAAATCAGGACAAATATTCATCAGGGGTTTTCCTTTCTCCATACCTACTGAATTTGTGTACTGAGAAAATAATTCAGAAGTTTGAACTACATGAAGAAGAATATGGAATCAGAATTGAAGGAAGCCTCATCAACAAGTTGCTTCGTGCAGATGGCACAAACTTGGAGAAGGTAAGGAAGACTTGAAACATTCACTGCAGAAAGTTCAAAGACTACAGCCTTTA
>NW_006404735.1:0-2305 GCF_000299155.1 Elephantulus edwardii
ACAGTGAATGAATATTTATATAAAAAAAAGTAAATTAACTGGGTCTGGAGGAAGAGGGAGGGAAATGTGCAACAATGAATGAATGAAAATTGAAAAAGAAATTTTTTTAAAAAAGAGATGTGCTTCTCCCCACAGGTGTCAACTCCCTGGCTTTCCTCCTCATTGTGTTTGCCTGTGTCACTGTGTTCTGTTCCATTCTAAAGGCCGTCGTCCCACAGATGTCACCATGAGGAGAGGTGGCTGTGGCCACTGTTTCTTTTTTATTGTGTTCTCTGATGCCATCTGCTGGATTCCCGGATCTGTCGTTAAGATTCCTTCCCTCTTCCAGCGGAAATGTCCTCAATCCGTTCTGTTCCCCACAAGGGCCAGGGGACTTCTTATGTCCTTTGACGGACAAGGGCCAGAACAGGTTGGGGAGTGGATGTGCTTCAGAATCGATGGCAGTGAGCTCTCAAGCGACAGTATAGTTAGTTATGTGTCATTGCAACAGAAGCCACTCAGCTGGCCCTCCAGTGGATTTTCAGAGGCTGTTAATCTCACAGGAGTTGAGTGCCCACTTTTCTCCAGCAAAGCAACTGGTGGATTCAAATCATGCACCTTTGGGATGGCTGCGCAACTTCTTACCACTAAGCCACCAGGGCTTCCTAGCTTCAGTACAGAGAGGATTCCACTTTGGAGCTGAAAGGAGCTCAGGTGGTAGAGTGGTAAGTCACTGCCGACAGAAAGGTCAGAGGTTCAAGTCCACCAACTCTTCAGCTGGAGCAAGATTAGACAGAGTGCACTGGAAGGGTGTCCGCAACCACACACACACACACACACACACACACACACACACACACACGCGTGCACACACACACACACACACACACACGGGGAGCTCTGTAAACTGCACCCAAAGACAGTGGGTGGCTCTACTTGTGGTTATAATCCCATTTGGGAACAAGTTTGGTCATGTTAATGAGGCAGGGCTGGTGTGCTGGTGGCACATGATGAGAGTGCTCGGCTGCCCAGTCACGTGGTTGCTCAAAGGCCCAGTCGGTGGCCAGAATCTCCAGTTGCTTCCTGGGTGAACGATGTGGTGTTCTCCTTCTATAGAGATTAGGAAACCCTCGAGGGTGCTTGTACTTTGTTACATGGGGTCACTGTGAGTTTCAATCTGCTCAGTGGTGGTGAGGTTGGTGTTCGAAGGAAACTTGTGCTTGAGGAAAGCACAAGTGTGTGTGTGTGTCTGTGTGTCTCTGTGTGTGTGTGTGTGTGTGTGTGTGTGTGATTGAACAGGGAGTTCCCAGGATGGTGTGGTGAGCGAGGGAAGGAGGGAGGAGGGGTTGGGATGCCATCAGTGACCTCACCATTCAGTTTTTCATCTGAGATGGAAGTTCTTTGAAACTTTGCTGGACGAATTTGTGAATGGGTTGGATAGTGGAGTGATGTCCACCCAAGGGAGAAGCAGTGAGCCCCGACCTAGACTTCTGCCATGTGAATTATCACAAGTCAGCAGTAGGTTGTTGTTTTGTTGTTAGGTGCCATTAGGTCACGTATGACTCATAGCGACCCTGTGAACAACAGAACCGGACCCTGTCCTGTCCTGGGCCGACCTCACAGTCTCTGACACACTTGAGCCCACTGAGGCAATCGCTGTGTCAATTCATCTCGGTGGGGTCTTCCTCTCTTTTGTTGACCTTTCACCCTTCCAAATCTATCCTTTTCCAAGGAATAGCCTCTCCTAGCAACATGTCCAAAGTATGAGAGATGAAGCTTTACCATCCTTGCCTCCCAAGAGCAAAGAAGTGGCTCGGCACGATTATTACAGAGATCTCGAGAGGGGGTGGGGTAAAAGGTGCTGCCAGAATCCCCCTTGGAGGCAAATCTACATCAAAGACGTCCCTAAAGTGCTAAAGAACAAGGGTGTTGGTCTAAGGACTGAGGTACCTGATTTCTTCCTATGCATCAGGAAGTTAGATAATGAATAAGGAAGAGAGAAGAGTCCATGCCTTTGACCTGTGGTTGGTCTGGAATGTGACTACCCCACAGCTGCCCAAAGAACAAACTCGTCTGCCTTGGAGGAGGGGCACTCAGTGTGCTCCTGAGAGACGAGGCTGACGAAACTTCGTCGCACTCATTTTGGACGTGTTCTGAGGAGGACCGAGTCCTTGGGAAAGATATCGTGCTGGTAAAGGAAGAGGGAAACCTCCCAAGAAGATGGTCTGGGAATCGGGACACACCCCTGCATCTCTGACCCGCGACCTCCATCTTCAGGTACTGCATTGCTCCCCCCCGACCCGGCTCGTGCCCCCCCCCGCCAGCT
>NW_006404736.1:0-818 GCF_000299155.1 Elephantulus edwardii
GATTACCTGAGAAAATAGGGTGGGTCTGAGGGGTCTCTGACTTCTCCACTTTTACATGCATGTGTGTGTATGTGTAGTTCTAGGCAAATGTATCATGAGTTGTTTGTTGTTAGGTGCCACTACGACTCATAGTGACCCAATGAACTGCAGATCTGAATCCTACCCTAGCTGAAGTTGGGCACCTCACAGGACAGCCAGCAGACCCCGCAGACCCACCCTATTTTCTCAGGTAATCGGAGACGTTTCCACTGCAGATAAATAATATTTCTTAGTAGTAAGAGTCCATTCCATAATACCTTGTTTTTGAGGATTGCAAGGAAACTCAGCCCCATGATACATAGCAAAATATTAACAAAAATTTGAAAACTTTGGCTGGTATAGCTAGGAGTGTTATAAATCTAGATTATTCTAGGGTTTCCAACATAGAAAAAGCTATTAAACAATGTTCCACAACGTATTTAGTTGCTTTTTCTGATAGACAAGACATTACCACAAAACCAGAACTCATATTAATAATAACATGGACAATTTGCAATCTTTCAAATTTGGGAATGTGAGCCACATTCGCCCTTCAAACACAATCTGGCAACAATCCTCTAGGACTCACCCTAAAATGTGGAACAGGTAACAGAGACAAACACCCTATACATGATTCTAAAATACACTTAACAATCTTTTCCAGAATATGAGACACCCCATGTAAATATTCACTATAGCATAATGACTATGATGAAATTATTTTGCTTTTGCTAAATTAAAATCCATTAATAATTTACTAGCCAATTTATTTTATTTCACTAAAGGTCCTGGCAAAAAGA
>NW_006404736.1:2043-2709 GCF_000299155.1 Elephantulus edwardii
TTAGTGCAACAAGGTGACCTTCAGCTTGCATTAAGCCTCCCTCATTTCTTGATATAGCATCGAATTTGGCATTGAGGTTTTCTCAAATACACACATGAAAATTCACTTTTCTCTAAACCTTTTACAACTTACTATACATCCTTAATTTAGCCTTTACTATCTTTCATATTTTGGCACAACCAGATATTCTATTTCAAACCGAAAGTACCTTCATTTTAACTCTTAAACAAAAAAATGCACAAAACTTACTACCAGTTATTCTGCTTTTCCCCTTGAACCCCATACCATGTTAAAACTTTCAATTCCATCCTCAAAATGATATACCACCCAAAATGTCATAGTTTAATAAATGCGATTTTTAACTACTGTATAATACCAATAATAGTATTAATACTTTTATCAGACCTTTTAAAGCTAAAAAGACAGTATATGCTAATTTACAAGGAGATCCACACATGTTATGTAAGGAATTTGATCCAGGTATCCCGGGAGGCCATACGCTATGGCTCAAACTCCAATTGTAGGGCCCATTTCCAGGGTCCTTTCAGTCTGCCACTCGACATTAAAAGTTGGTCACTCTAGTTCACAAAACTTCCTTAGAGTGAAAGCATCTACTTGGATGCCATATCCGGCTGCCCTGGAAGAGAAGTCTGAAAAGTTAGTTAC
>NW_006404737.1:0-1511 GCF_000299155.1 Elephantulus edwardii
TTAGGGCTGTTGTACATAGGGTCGCTATGAGTCGCAGGCGACTCGACGGCACATAACAACAACAACGTGTGTAAACATAGGAAGCTCTGGTAGTTGAGTGGTAAGGGCATGCAGTTCTAATTGCCTCATTGCTCCACAGGGGAAATAAGAGCAATCTCCTCCTATGCGATTTACTTCCTTTGAAAACCTCTAGGTCAGTTATGAGTTGGTTCTGACTCGATGGTACATAACAGAAACATGTAAATATAGATCATAAAGATTGTTTGCTCCACACAAATTCTGACAATATTAGACTTCTCTGCCTGTCACCACATGGCTGTCACTATGAAAACACACCAGAAGGTCGGCTATGAGTCACTTCTGACTTGACAGGACAAAACAACAGTAGTAGTTCTCAAGGACAGAGGTGGTTCTGTAGTAGAATTCTTGCCTTCTATGCAGGAGACTTGGGCTCAGTTTCCAAACAATGTACTTATGAATGGCCATCATTTGCCAATCAGTGGAGGCATAGATATTGCTATGCTGCTGAATAGATTTTGATGGAGCTTCTAGACTTACATAAAATAGGAAGAAAGGCCCGGCATTCTACTTCTAAAATCAGCCAATACAAGCAATTGTCTGGGCCACAGCCAATCATGGGGATCACAGGACCCCATAGTGCTTTGTTTCATGGGGCATTGTGGTGCTATGAGTTGAGAGGGTGGCTAATTAATGACCCTGTGGCAATATGATTGGAGTGGCACATCTACAAGGATTGCCAGCAACCACCAGGCCCTCTGGTGGCCTAGCGGTAAGAAGCTGCACTACAATCCCAAAGGCACGTGGTTTGACTCTACCAGCTGTTCTGTGGGAGAAGGACAGACAATCTCCTCCTGGATTATTTACTGCCTCTGAAACATGAGTAAATTCTGATTAGATGGTATGCAACAACAACAATCAATCAATCAATAATACAGCTCCCTTAGTGACAAGTCTCAGTTGCTCAAGGTAGATAATAAAAGCTCCTTGGCCTGAGTTGAACTATAATAAAACATCATTGGTGTAGTTCTGAATGCCTAGGCTCTTGTAAGTGGTAAGGGATGTTTTGCTCAGTGGTGCAAATATCTCAGAAGGGAAATTATTTGGCACAGAAGACATGAAAGGTACAGAAAGAGAAAGACAAGAGCACTTTTGTAATGAGGAAAAAGCGTAAGAGCCTAAGAAAAATTATCAAGGTTCTATAGTTATAGAACTGTTTTGTTTAAAGCTTCAAGACCTAACCCTAAGGAACCCACAGGAAATTTGCCAGCTCACCATTCTTTACACTATTTTAAATACTTTACATGTATTTTTTTTAGTATTCCTGAGCGTAGGAGCCTAAGAAAAATTATCAACGTTCTACAGTTATAGAACTGTTTTGTTTAAAGCTTCAAGACCTAACCCTAAGGAACCCACAGGAAATTTGCCAGATCACCATTCTTTACACTATTTTAAATACTTTACATGTATTTTTTTTTAGTATTCCGGGTAAC
>NW_006404737.1:1786-2654 GCF_000299155.1 Elephantulus edwardii
TTCTCTTACTACTCTAAAGGGCCCCTTTGGCAGTAGGAAACACATAGACTATTATGGAGATTGATTTTGGAATTCAGATGCACTCTTATTGATTGAGTTTATAACTATTGCCATCTTGTATTTGAACCTCAGCAGTGTCTGTGGGGTCCACGCCTTTCCCTCCACACTGCAATGCTTTCTATTCCTTTTATCCAAAACACACACATGACCAGTATTATCTGGTTTTAGACTCTTTGAAAACAAACATATGACATTTTTGGTGTTGTTAGTTGATACTGAGTCCCTCTGACTCATGGTAACCTCATGTTAACATGTCACAGAACATAGCAATACCCTCTCTGCATCATCTTCAGACTCACCGATGTGGTTGAGTCCATTGCCATGGCTGTTGCATCAATCCATCGCCTTGAAGCATTCTCTTTTTTTAAATTAATCCTTTTCCAAGCATGATGTCCTTCTGTAATGATTATTGGTCTTTCCTGATGACAAGTCCAAAGTAAGACTCAAAGGCTTACATTCCTTGCTTCTAAGGACCATTCTTGAGTTTATTCTAAGATTGATCTTATTTTGGTCTTTTGACCATCCATGGTATACTCAATATTCTTTGCCAATATCACATCTCAAATGCATCAATTCTTCTATCTCCTTTTTCATTATCCAACTTTCACAGGCATATGAAGTAATAAAAAAGACCATGGTTTGAGTGGGACACATAGTTATCAAAGTTACATTTTTGCTTTTTTTGTTGCTGTTTTTATTATTTTTAATTACTTGAACATGCGATCAAGATGCATTGATAATAATGGGTGACTGGAATGCAAAAGTCGGGAACAAAGAAGAAGATTCAGTAGTTGGAAAACATGGACTC
>NW_006404738.1:0-2711 GCF_000299155.1 Elephantulus edwardii
CGTCGTTTTTGGATAATCTTCAGTAGAATCTTGCTTACATGTGAAATCAATGATATTGTTCTGTAGTTTCCACACTCTGTTGGATCACCCTTCTTTGGAATGGGAACAAATATAGATCTCTTCCAGTCAGTTGGCTAAGTGGTTGTTCTCCAGATTTCTTGGTACAACTTGGTGAGCACATCCAGGGCAGCATCTGTTAGCTGAATTACGTCAATTGGTTTACCATCTATTCCTGAGGCCTTATTTTTTGCTATTTATTTCAAAGCAGCTTGAACTTCTTCCTTCATCACCATAGGCTCTCTTGCTCATATATGATTTCATTAAATTCTTCTGTATCTGCCAATTCCTTTTGATACAATGACTCAGTATATTCCTTCCATCTTCTTTTAATACTTCCTGGATCATTTAATATTCTGCCTAAAGCATCCTGGATTATAGCAACTCTAGGTTTCAATTTGTTCTTCAGTTCCTTGAACTTAAGATATGCTGAGCGAGTTCGGCCCTTTTGATTTTCCGACGCTAGCTCCTCACACATTTCATTGTAATATTTTGCTTTGTCATTCCGAGCTACCTTTTGGAATCTTCTGTTCAGCTCTTTAGTATCTTGAATTCTTCCTTGTGCTTTGGCTTCTCCACGCTCCAGTGCAATCTTCAGAGCTTCTTCTGACATCCATTTTGGTCTTTTCTTCCTCTTCTGTCTTTGTAATGACCAATTGCACTCTTCCTGGATGATACATCTGACATCCTCCCACAGCTCATCTGGTCTTTGCTCATTAGTGTTCAAGGCCTCAAACCTTTTCCTGAGATGATTCTGAAATTCAGGTGGGATGAAATCAAAGTCATATTTTGGCTCCTGTAGAGCCTGTCATTACCTTGTGTTTTCACCTGGATCCTTCCCATTTCTTTCACCCTCTCCCTCCACCCACCAAACTGTACAACCCTGTGTGTTTGGCCCCTACCCATCCTCACCCTTCTGCTCTCACCCCTTGCCCTCTTGGGTTCCCATACATATTTTACTAGTCATCCTTCTACTTTTACAATAATGGTCTCATGCAGTATTTGTCCTTATGTGACTGAGTGAGTTCATGCAGGATAATGCTCTCCAGCTGCTCCCAAGTTATGCAGTATTTTGTAAAACCATTGCTCCTGTGTGCTACGTAGTATTCCATTGTGTGAATGTACCACAATTTCTCAATTGATTCATATGTAGTTGGACATTTGGGCTATTTCCATGTTCTTGTGATGGTGAACAGCACTGCTATGAACATTGGTATAGAAATCTCTGTTTGGGTCGCAGTTTTAATTTCCTCAGTAGTGGAACAGTATTCCCAGTAGTGGAATAGCTGGGTCATATGGAGTTTCTATGTTCAACTTCTTGAGGAAATGCCAAACTGCCTTTTTAACTCTGTAAAGTAACCAAAAGTTCATAAAAACCAGAAGGTGAACCAAGGTGGAGAAACCCAAATAAGCTGAATACTGGCAAAAGAGCTTTGTTGTTGTTTTAATGTTCCTAACCCCCTCCTCTGACCCCTAGCTCAACCACTGGAAAAAGAACGGTTCTTATGCGAAGAGATCTGTGGGTTTGTTCCATTGTCTGTTCGCTCTCAAGAGGACCAGCTCACAGAGATGCCCTTCATTTGGCCTGACTTGGACTTCTCCTAGGGATGAGGTGGCTGTATTTGTTGGAAATTTGTAAAGGGAAGTTTATTAACTCCTGCCAGCTGGACAAGTGCTAGCGGTGGGTGCAGACAAGAGATTAACAAAAAGCTTGGGAAGAAAGGTTTGGAAATGAGACTGTGGGAAATAGATACAGCTTTTCATTTCCACATATCTCTTAGAATCTAGGCATCAGATAATTCTCAGGGAAGAGCACATGCTCATACAGACTGGAAAGGCCCTGGGATCTCACCTCTGACCAACCTTCTTCCTCTATAGAAGAAACTAACGTCTAAGGGAGTATTATAAACTGCTAGCTGACAGGGTCTATCTACAAAGACTGGGTTAATATCTGTCCCCCCAAGAATGGCTGCAAGAATTTGAAAAGATTCTCTGTTGAATCATCAGCTGATCACTAATCCAAAGGAACAGAGATCTCATTGGCATTAAACACAAACACGTGAAAGAATCTCAGAAAAGTTACCAAATAGCTAAAACGATAATCGCAAAAAGCAACAACAAAACCTAAGGAGTGGGAAGTTTCTGATTTCTAGAGTCAAGACAATACAATATGAAAAAATGTTCAGTCAACAAAAATTATAAAGTATGTAAAGAAATGAGAGAGTATAGCTGATATGAAGTTGGGTACCGGAGTATAACAACAGTCACAAAGGAGCCCAGCATTGGGCACACAAGTAAAGACTTAAAGTTAACTATGACAAATATGCCCAGAATTAAAGGGAACCAGGTACAAAGAACTAAAGGAAATTATGATAACAGCATTTGTTGAAGAGAAAATAACACTAAAGAGACAGAAATTTAAAAAAAAATTCTGACGTTGAAGAATAGAATTCCTGAAGTGAACATTTCATAAGGGATTCAATAAATTTGAATAAGTAAAAGGAAAAATCAGTAAAACTGAAGAGAGGAAAACCGAGACAACTTAATCTGAGGAGCATGAAAAGTAAGAAAATCCTTAGATACCTCCAGGACAGGCACCACCAGGTGTACCAGCAACACACATCCTGAAAGAAATGGAAACAGTAATACCGCAG
>NW_006404739.1:0-923 GCF_000299155.1 Elephantulus edwardii
AATCTCTCCACATCCTTTCCAACATGTACTGCTTGCTTGTCCTGTTAAACTTTGCTACTGCTACTAGGGTAAGAAGGTCTGTCACAGTTGTTTTGATTTGTATCTCAGATTGTCAGTGATTTTGAGCATTTTTTTTTAATGTGTATCTTAGGCATCTGAATGTCTTCCTTTGTGAAAAGTATTTTCACACCTTTTGCCCATTTCACTATTGGGTATTGGGTTATCAGTCTTTTTCTTGTGGGGGCCCTGTTAGTGTAAACTCTTGTTATGAAACGCTTGTTTGAATTGTCATTGACAAATATATATGTATATTGTCTGTAAGGTTTTCTTTCTATTTATTGGCAAAAGTTCTTGATGTACATAGGGATTTAACTTTTAGAAGGTCCCATTCATAGATTTTTTTTTTTTACCTCTCCTGGTTGTATATTTCTGCCTATATTTGCAAACATATTTTTTACCATAGACTGGGGTTTCTAAGTTTGGGCCAATTTTGTTGCTTATGATTCTTGCAAATCATAAGAGAATTCTGAGCTTTACCTCTAGGTCTCTAATCTACCTTGACTTTTGTATATGATGCAAAATGTTTCCAGTTTTGCCAGCACCATTTGTTAAAGAGGTTGTCATTTCCCCATTTAATGGGTTTTGATTCCTTGATGAATACCAATGGACTATAGGTGGATGGATGTGAGTAATGATGATCTGACCCACAGTCCACACCTGGCCTAGTTTTGACTCTCAATATTGAGCTTCTCCAATGATTTCTTTTACAAATGTGGTCAATCTGGTTCCTATGCAGCCATCAGGTTATATTCATGTGTAAAATTGTCATTTGTGTATTTTAAAAGAAGAGCTGACACCTTTGAGCTGTGGTGCTGAAGAAGGGCAATGAACATCCCATGGACTACCAAAATAACAAGCAAGTA
>NW_006404739.1:1718-2657 GCF_000299155.1 Elephantulus edwardii
TTCTTCTTCTGTCTAGTTAGGCTTATTTCCAAGTATCTCAATATGTGACTGGCTAATAGTATTGCTTTCTTAGTTTCTATTTCCATTATTCCACTAATTCCATTAATTTTTAGTGAAACTACACTATTTTTTTTACATTTAACTTATATGCTGTCACTCTACTAAATTGGACTATTAGGTCTAACAGGTTTTCTGTTGCGTCTTTGAGGTTTTGTTTACACTAATATATTGTCTGCATATAGTTAACAATTTTACCACTTCTTTGCCATTATGGATGTCGCTTATTTCCTTTTCTTGTCTTCTTGTTGTTGTTATGTGCCACTGAGTTGGCTGCAACTAGCAATGATCCCATGTACCATAGCTCTGAAGCTTGCTCTATCCTCTAGCCAATCTCACTGCCTCCAACATAGTTACCCCCATTACCCTAGTTACTGTGTCAATCCATCTCATCCAGGGTCTCCTTCTCCTGTGCTGTCCCTCCATCCTTCCAAGCATGATGTCCCTCTCAAAGGACAGGTTCCTCGTGGCAATATACCCAAAGTATGTGAGACAGCTTAAAAATCCTTGTCTCCAAGAAGCACCTTGGTTTCACTCTCTCTGGTACAGAACTGTCTGTTCTCTTAGCTGTTCATGTTATGTTCAATACTCTTCTCAAGCACCACAATGCCAAGGCATCAGTTCTTCTTCTGTAACCCTTAGTCATTGTGTAGCTCTCTCATACGTAGCAAGTAACTGCAAAGACCATGTTCTGGTTCAGGCACACCTTAGCCTCTAGCCTGACACTGTTGCTCTTCAGGGCTCGAAGTGGTCCCTGATAGGGGATTTTCCCAATGCAATTGTCTTACTGTCATAGTAATTCCATTCATGAATGAATTTGTTATATTAATAAGATACAATCAATATAAGTTGTTGTTGTTGTTATGTGCCATCGAGTCGTTT
>NW_006404740.1:0-520 GCF_000299155.1 Elephantulus edwardii
GATACTTCCTACCGTTCTTCTATTCTTAAGGAGTGCTTTGCTTATTCGGGGCTTTTTCCCATTCCATACGAAATTGGAGATTGCCTTTTCCATCTTTCCCCTAATACAATACATTGTTGGCTTTCATCACAGCTGCTTGCATGTTGATTGTAGACACAAGTGAAATGAAATCCTTGACAACTTTAATTTCCCCCCATCTACCCAACTATAAAGGCTTTTATTTTATGATGAGATAATTCTTTTTTTTTTTCCTTTGTCTTGGCACTTGAGGATAGTACCAGCAGACAGGAGGCCACCAGCACTGAAGACATGACGCCGAGGGGGCCGGAGCCCTCTCCCTTTGCCTCTGTACATAAGGTGAGCTTTAATTCTGGCTGAAGACTGCAGCCTTTGATCTTTATCAATAAGTGCTTCAAGTCTTCCTCACTTTCAGCAAGTAAGGATGAGTCATCCATATATCTCAGGTTATTGATTCCTTCCTTCAATCATGACGCTGTGTTCTTTTTCCTTTTTTTTTTTT
>NW_006404740.1:1365-2615 GCF_000299155.1 Elephantulus edwardii
CCCCCCCCAGTACACTCATCTCTTTGAAAAGTAAAAAAAAAATTCTTTCATTATTTTATAATCCTCCCCCCCCAGGTCCACTCTACTATGCAGCCTTTGTTCTGGACTCCAGTCATGACAAAAATACCTAATCACATGTCCATTTTAAACCGTTTTCTCCCTCATCTGTTTCAATGCAGTATACATTATTTATCCCATCTTTCTCAGTCTCCCCCCAATCCCGATGTCAGTACTGTTTTGCAACAGTGGCACTATGCAGTATTTGTCCTTTTGTGACCAAGATATTTCACGCAGCATAATGTCCTCCAGGGTCACCCATTTTGTATAGTATTTAATGAGTTCCTTGTTTTTCAATGCAGCATAGTATTCCATTGTGTGAATACACCACAGTTTCTCTATCCATTCGTTTGTTGATGGGCACTTGGGTTGTTTCCAGCTTGTTTCCAACTCTTTGCTATAATAAACAAAACTGCAATAAACATGGGTTAGCATATATCTGTTTAGGTGGCAGTGTGTTCTTTTTCATATAGTTGAACTTTTCAGATTATTTGTTCAGCATGTTGTAGTTATTACCATTGAGTAGTCTATGACTCATAGTGACCCTATGTACATTATCTCTGAACCCTACCATATCCTGAGCCAATCTCATTGTCTCTGACAAACCTAATCCCATTTACCCAGTCACTTGAGTCAATCCATCTCATCTTGTGTCTTCCTCTCCTGCACTATCCCTCCACCTTTCCAAGCATGATGTCTCTCTCCAAGAACAGGTCCCTCTTGGCCACATATGTGAGATAGAGCTTCAAAATCCTTGCCTTCAGGGAGCAGCCTGGTTTCACCCTCTTCAGAACAGACCTGTTTGTTCTCCTGGCAGTCTATGGTATGTTCAACACTCTTCTCCAGCCCCACAACTGAAAGGCATTTATCCTTCTATCATCCTTAATCATTGTCCAGCTCTCAGATGCATAGCAAGTAATGGCGGCGATTATGGCCTGTTTCAGGTGCACCTTAATCCCAGACTGACATAATTGCTCTTTAGAATTCTGGAGAGGTCCCTGACAGCAGACTTTCTGAATGAAATTCATCTTTTGATTTCTGGCTGCTGGTGCCAAGAGTATTGATTGTCGAACCAAGCAAGCTGAAGAGGATATACCCTGACATACACTTTGTCGATTTCAGTCCATTCAAAAACTCATTGCTCCTCAGTAATTTGGAGAGGCACATCAAGGTAAGTACATCTGCCCCAGCCC
>NW_006404741.1:0-2667 GCF_000299155.1 Elephantulus edwardii
GACCAAACTGTGCAGCTCTGCAACTGCATCCTGGCCCATCCTCACCCTTCTGCCCCCAACCCTCACCTCCTTGTACCCCCAATATGTTTTTCCCAATAAAAAAAAATTCTAAAAGAAAACCTACCAATTGGGAACAAACATTTGGCAATAACATCGCAGATCAAGGTCTCATAAAATAAACAAACAAACAAACAACCCAGCAAACAAACAACCCAGAACATTTAAAGACTATTCCTGGGTCTGCAGAAGAAAAAGACTGATAATCCAATGACAAAATGGGCAAAAGACATATAAAGACATTTCACAGAGGAAGACATGTGAATGGCCAGCAGACGCATAAAGAAATGCTCAAAATCACTGACAATAAGAGAGATGCAAATCAAAACCTTATTGAGGCACCATCTCATCCCAGTAGCAGTGGCAAAGTTTAGCAGGGGAGCAAGTAATAAATACTGGAGAGCATGTGGAGAGGTGGAAACTCTCATATACTATTGGTGGGATTATAAAATGGTACAAAAACTCTGGAAAATAGTTGGGCGTTTCCTCAACAATTTGAAGATAAATACTCCATATGGCCCAGTTATCCCACTACTAGAAATATATGCCAAAGGAATAAGAACTGAGACACAAACAGAGATCTGTACACCAATGTTCATAAAAGTGTTATTTACCATTGCAAGAACATAGAAACACTCAATATGTCCAACTACTACTAAATGATTGAGAAATTGTGGTATATGTACACAATAGAAAACTACAAAGTACTCAGGAGCAACAATTTTGAAAAAGACTGCATAACTTGGAAGAGACTAGATAGCATTATGCTGAGTGAACTCAGTCTCATATTGACAAATACTACATAAGACCACTATTGTAAAAATAGAAAGATAACAGTAAAACATATATGGGGACCCAAACAGGCTAGAGGTGGGAGCACATAGGCGAAGATGCGTAGGGGTGAAACCACTGGGTTGCATAGTTTGGTGGGTGGAGGGAGAAGGTGATGGAAGTTAGAAGTTTCCTTCGCGGACCTGAAAAGATTAGGTAATGATGGGCAAGGTCAAATGGTGGTGGATTTTATAAAACATAATGTATGAGAATGCTTATATAGAACATAATATTAATGAAGACTAGTGAGAAACACAATGTATGAGAATTATGTGAATAAACTAACTTTTTAAAAAAAGTGTTGTGCAGCTATATGAAAAATCAGTAGTTTGAAGACAACAGTAACTTGAGTAAGAAAAATTAAGCATTCAGCTCCTATAAAGATTTACCAAATGGAGAGGCCTATGGCTAAATTCTACTGTGCTTCACAAAGTTGCTATAAGTCAAACGAACTTGAATTCAAGCACTTAAAAAAATTACTTTCATTTATTGTTGCAAGTTGAGTCATTCAATTGTGTCTTTAGTCACATTTTATGTATAAATTTAATCTTAACTGTGACCACATAAGCTTTTAAATGTGGTAATACCTTTGACAAATTTCTTTTTACTTTAAATCATGGATATTCTTTGTTCATATCATTCTTATATTTTACTCCTGGAGTAAAATAAATTTGATTGGACCTTTAAAATATCAATCAATCAATCAATCAAATAGCTCATATTAGATAATGTTTTATAAAAAATAAAACATTTTTTAACTGAATATTCTTCTAGTATTTTCAAATTAAATGTTCCCATATTTAAATTTTAGGACACAAGAGTTTCTTCATGAAGAAAATAATAGTACCTACAGTTAATTTTGATTACTTACCTTTACATTTTTTATATATTCATAGAAAATATTCTCTAAGTAACTAAATTACTATTTGCTAATTTACTTGGCCTAAGACAAATCATAGAATGAATGTTTTAATTGGATTTAAGTGTGTCTGTGTGTATGTCTGGCAAAAATTAAATTATGTGGTGTCCAAAATGTCACTTCTATTTTTGTTAAAATTTTAGAAAATTATTTTTATGACCTTCTGGCTTGATTTTTTTTATTACAGCACTAAGACAGATTCCTTTAGAAATGTATATATTTAGATAAAAATAATTACCTATATTAATAGCAAAAGTAAATACCCAACCCTAGGTTTCCTGTAATCTGGACAAAAATTGACAACATTCTCCTGATTGATTTACTCCCTCAGAAAATCCTCTGGAGGGTCAACTAGAAATTGGATCTGGCTTGACAATAATTGGAAATTTTTGTGTTGTTATTTTGTTTTTTAAAATATCACAACCTATAGGAAATTGCTAGCAGTAATCATAAGAAAAACTAAAAGAGAAATGATGCTTTCATTAGAAATTTCACCCTTTTAGTACTTTTTCCCTTACACTTTTTTCATGTTGCTATAGTCTGCTTTTCTGCCATTTAAGACTCACCATGGGGGATGCTCCAGCCATCTAACTTCTTTGAGTATAACAATGTATTGGAATGACTTGTGCGCTTGACCTCTGCCATACTGAATACATTGAGTGTCTTAATAATCTGATGTGTTTCACATAAAACTGTATAAACCCACCAACACCATGATGAGAATTTAAGATGCTTTTAATAGATTATCCTATAACTTCTCTACTTATTTCAAGGATTATTATAAAGGTACAACTCTTTAATTCTGTTAACATTAACAATTATATGTCAACATGTAGATGATGGTGTAAAATTTTTTCTCT
>NW_006404742.1:0-1057 GCF_000299155.1 Elephantulus edwardii
TGATTATCTGATTAAAAAATGCCTATAACAATCTATTTCATTTCATCAGTGCCTAGTGTTCTAATATTTATATGCTCCATTTCTTTCTTAACAATCTCCAAGACTCCTACTTTTATACTTCTCACACTCCATGTTCCAATCATTAAGGTCTGTTTGCAACTATTCCTTCTTTATTATGATAACCAATACAAAGGTTCAGCCTCTGATACCTTATCTACTTGTCCAATCAAGTGTGCTCTATTGTCCATAAGATTTTGAAGGCTTGTTACCAATCTTCTTCTTGTTATGTGCCATTGAGCCACCTTATGATTTTCTAATTAAAAGCTAGATTTTCCACGTTTTGTTCATGAAACACTTGAAAATGTTTCAATAGTTCTTGCTTTTGAAACATGGTGGGGAGCAAAGACTGATTGAGTTTTATTGTTTTCAACTGGACAAAATTGCTAGAGTCTAGCCATTTTACCCTTAAGGCGGTTACTACCACTGAAACATTGATAGAAACCACAGCAGACGTGGTTTCAGGCAATGTTTTTTATGTTTCTATATCCAGCACAATTTCATCTATTTTTGAACCTCACTTTCACTCAACAGCCTCTAGAAAAGAAGATAAACATCTTATGAAGTCCTTCTTTGAACAGTGACTGTAACAATAGGTTCAAATATATTGGAGATGATGAAGATGGCACAGGACAGGGTCATTGTACACAGGGTTGTTACTAGGAGTTGTAACAACAATATTCGATTACATCCTGGCTTGCTAGATCCACATACTTGCTGTTTTCAAATATTGATGATAACCCTTCTCATAAAAGAGAATCAGCTTGTAACTCATGTTGTTGTTAAGTGCCATCAAGTCACAGGTGACTCATAGAGACCCTAGGAAGGAGAGTCTTCAACCCTTGGGTGTCTTTCATCCTCTCTACAGGTTCATAGGGTTTCCGGAGGCAAACTAATACGGAAGTGGATGCCACTCCTCCTTCCAAGCTTGTTTTAATCGGGGAGCTCCACCCCACTCTCTGTCCACATTGAGTAACCAACCATTAACACATTTGACACA
>NW_006404742.1:2182-2688 GCF_000299155.1 Elephantulus edwardii
CCTGGAAATTTTTGGTTTTTGGTTTTCACGTGTCAGATCCAACACAGTTCCAGTTTGAATTAATTTTTAAATTTAAATAAAATTCTTTGTTTTACTCTAACACAGAGTTTGTGTTCTTACTCTTTAACTAGACAGTTTTACCAAAAATATTTACTCAGCACTTCACTTTAAGATGATGTGAATTTGTGGATTATGTAAATTTTAGAACAGATGCTGTTTTAAAATTCCAAGCTCTTTAAACATGCTGATATGTCTACCTTTTAAAGTGTTTTATTAACAAAGATACACCACTGAAATATACAAAGATACACCACTGAAATATACCTTGTTAATTTTATAATTGTCCTAATTTTGCCTACTCCTCTCTTACTGACTGTCTCATTTGCAACACTTTGCTTTCATCATCATCATCATCGTCAAATCTCACTATTTTTTATTATTGTGTCCATTCATGTTCTATGTCTGATCACAATGAACAAAGAATAACAAGGCTTGAGTGATGTCTC
>NW_006404743.1:0-1297 GCF_000299155.1 Elephantulus edwardii
GAAGAAGACCCTGGTTGAGATGGGTTGACATAGGGACTGAGGTAATAGGGACAGGTGTGTCCGGGATAGTGAGATTGGCTAAGGATGGGGTATGATTCAGAGATACTGCTCATAAAGTTGTTATGAATTGAAGTTGATTCAATGACACATAACAACAAAACTTACTTTAGGGATTGTGGGTGTACAAACTTGCTTTATATATCATTTGCACTGATTAGTTCAGAGAGCTTTGGTAGCGTAGTGGCAGGAAGCTGCACAGTAATCTCAAAGGCATACAGTTCAAGGCTACCAGCTGCTCCATGGGAGGTTGGACAATCTCCTCTTGTGCCATTAAATTCCTCTGAAAATCTGCTGGAGGGCCAAGTATGGGTCGGTTCCGACTCTATGGTATACAACAACACAACTTATTAATACAGGTATTTATCAATCATTTTACTGTACTGGATAACTGGAGGTTGCTATGATGCTGGAAACTGTTTGATGTTGCCAGTGTTTCAAATACTGACAAAGTCACTTATGATGGATGGATTTTAGTGAAGCTCCTAGATTAGGGTGGACTAGAATGCAGACTAGTTCATCCACTTCTCAAATAACCAAACTTTGAAAATCTTATTGGATATAATGCTCTAATATGAGCCTCTCAGGTTGGAAGGCAATCAAATGCTAAAAGGGCAGAGTTGTTTCTTCAAAGTAGAATACATGATAATAATGGAGTAATTTTTTCAACCTAATAAAGTCTTTCATTTACTCATGTGAAGAGACTTACGTTGAGAGGAATCAATTGCAAATTTACTAAATACTGGAACATAGTATATATGAAGTATGAATCTAGGAAAATTCAAAATTGTCAAATATTAAATGAAACACATACTATATATATCCTAGGCATTAGTGAGCTGAGATTTACTGGTATTGGTCATTTACAATAAGGCAATTTACTCAACTGTGACAAATTTAAAAAGAATAGAGTCACATTTATGGTCAAAAAGAGCATTTCAAGATTTACCCTGAAGTACAAATGTTGTTAATGATATGATACTCAACATAGACATACAAGGAAGAATTACGAAATAATTATTCAAATATACACACAAACCACTGAAGTCAAAGATAAAGAAATTGGAAGTTTCTAACACCTTTTCCAATCTGGAATTGATCAGACATGCATTAATATTAGTTGGTGACTGGAAATAACAAGAATATTTGGAAGATAGTAGGAAGGTAATTCTTTGGTGACCAAGTGAGCTGGAGATAGCACAGTAGAATTTTGTACAGTCAATGATTTTTCATCAAAATA
>NW_006404743.1:1732-2617 GCF_000299155.1 Elephantulus edwardii
AGAGCTTCAAAATCCTTGCTTCCAAGGAGCAGACTGTTTTTACCATCGCCATGACTCATAGTAACTCTATAAACAATGACTCTCAATCTTGCCCTATCCTGAGCCAACCTTATGATCTCTGAGACACCTGTCCCCATTGCCACAGTCACTTTATCAATCCATCTCATCCAGGTACTTCCTCTTCTGCACTGACTGTCTCCTCTTCTAAGCATAAAGTTTTTCCCAAGGACTTGGCCCTCCTGGTAACATGCTAAAAATATGTGAGACAGAGTTTCAAATTCATTGTCTCCAAAGAGCAACTTGGTTTTACTTTCTCAAGACAGATGGCCAAGTAGCTCTCCTCCAGATTCCTTGGCACAAACTGGTAAGAACATCCAAGGATGAATCATTTTGTTGAAATATGTCATTTGGTATTACATCAATTCATGTGGCCTTATGTTTTCCCAATTCCTTCAGAGCAACTGGAACTTCTTTTATTACCATTAGTTCTTAAACATGATATTTCTTAAAAAGATTCTGTGTCAGCCAATTCTGTCCTTCTTCTTTTGATGCTTCTTTAGTTATTTCAATCTTTTGATCCTAGCATCTTTAAGTATTGCGACTTCAGGGGTGAATTTTTTCTTTAGTTCCTTCAGCTTGAGAAATGCTGAGTGAATTCTCCCAGTTTGATTCCAATTCTAGCTCTTTGCACATTATATTAAAACATTTTGCTTTCTTTCCAAGCTGCTTTTTGAAATTTTCTGTTCATCTTATTAACTTGCTTAATTCTTCCCTTTGTTTTGACTTCTCAGCACTCTAAAGCAATTTTCAGTCTCTTCGGACATCTGTCTTATCCTTTTATTCCTCTTCTGTTTTCGTAAGGACCCTTTGCTTTCTTTATGAATA
>NW_006404744.1:0-2702 GCF_000299155.1 Elephantulus edwardii
ATAATAATAATAATAATAATAATAATAATACATAAACTATTGTCATGAGCATTGGACCCAGTTCTGACTCTGAGCAGTTCTGTTGTCTACCTAGCCTGGACTGCCCTCATAGTTGTTGTTTTTCTTCCTTTTGAAGCTTTTTCCCTCTTCTTATGTACCCTCTACTTCAAGCTTATATAATTCTTCAGGAATTGAACTCTCATCACAGAATGTCTTAAGTGTGCCTAAAGAGCATTATGAATCCGCTTGTTCCAGGACACATCTGTTTCGGTTTTTGATGGTACATGATATATTCAGAATTGTTTCCCAGCATTATAAATTGAAAGACATCAATTTTTTTTAACCTTCTTTATTGATTGTTCTGCTCTCCTATACTTTTATGCTCTCCTATACTAGTATGGCTTAATTAATGTTCTCAGACCTCAAAGTGGCATCTTCACTCTTTGACACTTTGGGGTTTTTTTGCTGGGTCAGATGGTGTTTCCATTTACAACTTTTTGAGAAAGTGCCAGACCACTTTCCATAGTGG
This sequence comes from Elephantulus edwardii, assembly GCF_000299155.1. Taxonomy (NCBI): domain Eukaryota; kingdom Metazoa; phylum Chordata; class Mammalia; order Macroscelidea; family Macroscelididae; genus Elephantulus; species Elephantulus edwardii. Next base: position 530 of record NW_006404744.1, read on the forward strand.
CTATACAATTTTACATTCCAGCTATCAATGTGTAAGAGTTCCAGTTGCTCCACAACCTTGCCAGCATTTGTTGTTTGTGGCTCTGTTGAACTTTGCTATTGTTGCTGGGTTGAGATGATAATCTCCTAGTTGTTTTGATGTACATCTCTCTGACAGCTAGGGATTTTGAACATTTTTTCATGTGTTTGTTTACCATCTGAATGTTTTCTTTGGTGAAATATCTATTCATATCCTGTGTCTATTTTTTGATTGGTTTGTTTCTCTTATTCTATAAATTTTAGACATAAGCCCCTTATCAGATATATCATTGCCAAGTGTTTTTTCCTAGTTTGTGGGTTTTTTCTTGCTCTATTGATGAAGTTTTTGTGTTCCTGGAGATTTGATTCTTAGGAGGTCCTACTCGGCTATTTTATTCTGTCTTGGTTGTAGGTGTTTCATTATGCTTGGAAGACTGTTCCTGTTGTGGATTAGGGCTTCTAGAGTTCTTCCTAGCTTTTCTCTGACAAATCTTACAGTCTTTGGTTTTACCCTGATCCATCTTGAGTTAGTTTTTGTGTATGGTGTGAGGTGTGGCTCTTGATAACGTTTTCTGCATATGGTTTTCTAATTTTGCCAATATCATTTGTTAAAGAGACTATCATTTCCCCACTTAATGGATTTTGTCTTCTTGTCAAAGATAGGTTGACCACAGGTGGATGAGCTGATTTCTGGGTTCTCAGTTCTATTGCATTGATCTCTGTGTCTGTCCCTGTACCATGCCATACTGTCATGGATGACATACATACCACAGATGGCTGTGTAGTAGGATTTGAGATCAAGTAGTGTGATACCTCCTACTTTGCTTCTTTTTCAGTAGTGTTTTCCTTATTCAGGGTCTCTTTCTATTCCTGATAAAACTGGAAATTGCCTTTTCCATTTCATTGAAGAATGGAATTGGTATCTGTGTATTGGGATTGCATTGACCTTGTAGACTGCCTTTGGTAGAATTGCCATTTTCACAATAATGAGTCTTCCTCTCCGTGAGCCTGGTATAGTCTTTTGTTTCTCCAAGTCTCTTTTTGTATCTTGTTTAATGTTTTGTAATTTTCTTTGTATAAGTCTTTTGGTGTTAGGTTTATTCTTAAGTATTTTATCTTGTGATTAGCTCTTAAAATTGTTTTTCTTAGCTGTTTCTTTATTCTCTTTGTCACTGTAGAGAAATACAACTGATTTTTTGTATATTGATCTTGTATCCTGCTACTTTGCTGACTTGGTCGACTATGTCCAGTAGTTTTCTCACTGAATCTTTAGGGTTTTCTAAATGTACTATCATATCTGCATATAGAGATAATTTTACCTCTTTTTTTGCCAGTTTGTATACCTCTTATTTCCTTGTCTTACTGCTTTTGCTCATACTTTCAGGAAAGGTGATGGTGGGCATCCTTGTCTAGTTCTTGTTCTCAAGGGGAATGCCTTTAATTTCTCTCCATTGAGAACGATATTGGGTCTTAGTTTTGGATATATATTTTTCACTATGTTGAGGAAATTCCCCTCTATTCCTATTTGGTTGAGTGTTGCTCTCTAGTACTTTCAAGAGGTCATTTGAGTGTTGCTCTCTAACACTTTCAAGAGGTCATTTGTAATAACTTTGTCCAATCCAGGTTGTCCTTTTTCCTGTCTGCTGCTTCCAAAAGTATTGATTGTGAATCCAAATAAAATGAATCCTTAAAAAATTTAATCTTTGTCCCTTTACCATGATGTTCCTGTTTGTTTAGTTCTGAAGGTTTTTGTTTTATGTATGTTGTGATGTAATCCATACTGAAGTCTATAGTGTTTGATCTTCATCAGTAAGGGCTTTGTGTTCTCTTTGCTTTCAGAAAGAAATGCTATGTCATTTGCATATTATAGCATGTTAATGAGTTTTCTTCTAGTCTTGTTGATATGTTTGTCTTTATATATCATCTAGTTTCTTAGATTATTTGCTCAGCAAAGAAATTATGTAAGTGTGGTGAAAGAGCATAAGCCTGGTACACTCGTTTCCTGGTTGAATTCATGCTTCTTTTTTTTTTTTAATATTATTTTTATGTGTATCATCAAAATCAGATCTGACTGGTACAGGAGGAGATTGCTCCCTCCTTCTCCAGCAGAGCATCTGGTGGATTTGAACCGTGTACCTCTGGGATTACAGTGCAGC
>NW_006404745.1:0-674 GCF_000299155.1 Elephantulus edwardii
TGTGTTACCCAATTGAACGAACCAGGGACGCCAATATATTCTAATTCCACAAAGAACAACAGCTTTTATAATAAATTCAAAATAAACCCAAACTTCTATTCACATATAGAGAAAAAAAAATGAAAGTAATAATTACAAATTTATAATTGTCTACATTTTGGGGTTCACTTCTTCAATCTTCATGGTAAATATCTGTACTATTCAGTCACCCAGTTATTATCGGAACAGTCACTTCTTTACATCTTAAGAGATGATCTTGGTTAATGCTGACTGCCAAATATGTCAAATGAATTCAAATTTCTGAAGACTAAAGATACTGTGGAACTAAATTTAGTACCTGTGAGCTGAAAACCCTTAAGTTCCACATTATACCAATGTCTTTTCCCCCTTGATTTACTTGATTTGTTGACTTATCTCTATCTTTAAACAAGTAAGCTAAAGTCATAGAAAAATCGGTTTGAGGTTACGTAGGTTTGAGTCAGATATAAAACACAGAAATAGACCAAGAAGTGTAAAATTGAAAATATTCATTATTTCCTTTTTCAAATCATAAACATGATGAGTAGTTTTCAACTATCCTGGTAAAGTAGGTTTCTCTGACATGATTGTTGTTGTTATATGCCGTCGAGTCGCTTGCGACTCATAGCGACCCTATGCACAACAGCCCTAAACTC
>NW_006404745.1:1759-2676 GCF_000299155.1 Elephantulus edwardii
AAACCTCACACTATGCTATAATACATTGTTAACTCTCAATTGATGTTATTATTTTCATTATTCAGAAAAAAAACCCACTAGAAAATAAAACGTTTTAAAACACACATAGGAGAGGTATGTGTAGGGGGAAATGTCTGTTCACCTAGCCCTGGCCCCTGCCCCAAGGCGTTTTTGCAGCAATAAAGGATGGGGGGTAATGGCCCCCCAATTAAAAATGGTGTATATGTGTATATGGGAAGGATAGGGGTGCAAAAGCAGTGGGGAACGGTGGGGACAGGGGCAGACAAGGTCAGTACTGTGCACACCGCAGGTGAGAGGTCTTTTCGTGGCATTTCTTTTTCATTAAACCACTGTGGACACCTTGTTTGCCCATAAATAGGATTAATGACTTGACAGTCACATTTGAAGGTAGGAAGGTTGAAGGTGGTAAGAATCTTTGTTTTCTTGATATTGAGCTTCAATCCATATTGAAGGCTTCAGTCCTAGAACTTCTGCAGCAAACACCTCAGGTCCTCCTCTGTTTCAGCAAGCAGGGTTGTGTCATCTGCATCAATGTATGGAGACAGAACACATCCCTGGCACACTCCTTCCCAAGTTTGAACCATAAAATGTTTCCTTGCTCTGTTCTGACCACTGCCTCCAGGTTCAAGTATAGGTTTCGCATAAGCCTGTTTACTGCCATTGGGCAGTGAGCTGATTTCTATTTAAAAAGGCTTTTGAGCCCTCAGGCCTGAGTCCCTTACATGTTGTTTTAATTGTTTCTGGTCAAACATTCTTCCAAGTGGTATAGAACTGCTCTCTTTGCTATACAGAGGTAACTTCTGGTTGCTGTGATTCTAAACACTGTGACACTGTTGTGTCAAATGTGATAATGGTTACTTATGGTAGACAGTGTTTGGTGGAGCTCCCCAATTAAA
>NW_006404746.1:0-653 GCF_000299155.1 Elephantulus edwardii
CATCCAGTTTGAATTTTCCAGCTGCTCCAAAGGAGAAAGATGGGCAAATCTCCACCCACACGATGTACAGAGTACAGACATTCACTGGAGCACCAAATATAAGTCAGTTCTGACTCCATGACAATATTGAATGATTCAAGAAGCATTAAAAGCAGATGGAAGGAATATACAGAGTCATTGTACCAAAAAGAATTGGCTGCACAGAAGAATTTCAAGAAACAACATATGAGCAAGAGGCAATGGTGATGAAGGAGGAAGTGAAAGCTGCTGTGAAGGACTTGGCAAAAATAAAGCCCCAGGAATTGATGGAATACCAATTGACGTATTTCAGCAAACAGATGTTGCCCTGCATATGCTCATGGAGCCCAACTACTTGTGGACAACTACTACTAGAGGACAACTATTTTGGCCAACTGATTGGAAGAGATCCATATGTATTCCCATTCAAAAAAAAAAAAAAAAGGTGACCCTACAGAGTGTGTAAATTATCACTAATTACACTTTCACTAATATCACACACTAGCAAAATCCTAATGAAGATTTTCCCGAAAAGACTTGAACAATACATTGACAGAGAACTACCAGAAATACAGGCTGGGTTTAGAAGAGGTCATGGCACTAGGGACATTACTGTCAATGTCAGATGGATCTTG
>NW_006404746.1:1313-2303 GCF_000299155.1 Elephantulus edwardii
TGTGAATGCCATTGTTTTCCTTCTTTCCTGCTGAGAGTTCTCTTTGTTACTATAGAGAAACCTGAATGATTTTTGCATGTGGATCTTGTCTCCTGCCACTTTACTGAAATGGACAATTAATTCCAATAATTTTCCTAGTGAGTCTTTGGAATTTTTCATACACAGAATCATATCATCTGCAAATAAAGATAGTTGAATGTTTTCTTTGCCAATTTGGATGCCTCTTACTTCCTTTTTATGCCTACTGTTCTGACTAGGTCTTCCACTGCAGTACTGAGTAGGATTTATAATAAGGAGCAACCGTGTCTGGTTCTTGTTTGCATGGGAAATGCCTTCCATGTTGACCTTGGCTTTTGTATGTATGTTTTTAATTATGTTCAGTAATTTGCCTTCCATTTCTATTTTGTTAAGTGTTTTTATCTGGAAAGGGTATTGAATTTTGTCAAATACTTTTCCTGCACCAATTGAGATGATTATGAACTTGTTTTGTTTTGTTGTTGGAGCGGATTATACTGATTGTTTTTCTAATGTTGACTCACTCTTGCATACCTGACGTGAACTCCATTTGATTGTGATGAACTTTTTTTTCATAGAATGTTGTGTTCAGTTGGCTAGGAAATTATTTTTAGAATTTTTCCATCTATGTTCATAAGTAATACCAGTCTATAATTTTCTTTTTAGTGATATCTTCGCCTGGATTTGGTCATAGAATGAGTTCAGGAGTATTCCACCTTTTTCTATATTCTGAAATAATTTGTGTAGAGTTGGTATCAGGCCTATTGTGAAAGTTTGACAGAATTTACTAGGGAGCCATCTGGACCAGGGTTGTTGTTGGTTTATTTTGTTTTTAATTGGGACTGTTTTTATGAACTGTCCAACTTCTTCTTTCTCAAGGGGTCTGTTCAAATTTTGTACCTTTATCTTGGTTAATTTAGATAGACAATGAGTTTGTAAAAATTAGTCCATTTTGCTATCTTAAGATTTCTTGTA
>NW_006404747.1:0-1164 GCF_000299155.1 Elephantulus edwardii
ATCTGGTCCAGGGCTTTTCTTGGTTGGAAGTTGTTGTATTGCCTTTTCAATTTCTTCTTTTGTAATGGGTCTGTTCAGATGTTCAGTTTCAGTTTTTTACAAAATTATTGTACTGGTTTACATTTCTACTGGAAATTATCATAGTTCTTGTTCTTTCAAATCATTACTAATAATTGGTGTTATCAGTCAGTGACTATAATTTTATACCTTCTAATAGGTGTATAGTTAGTGGTACCTTGGTTTTGTTTCAATTTAAAGTTCCTTAATAAGTTTAACATAGTTTAAAGTTCTATTTGCAATTTGAATTTCTTTGTTTTTCATGAAATACCTCTTCAAATTTTTCATCCATTTTTATTAAATTGTTTTCAATTTATTGAGATTTCAGAGGTATTATTATATTCTGGATTCACTTCATTTGTCAGATATTTGATAAACAAGCACTTTTACCCAGTTTTTAATTTAACTCATTTTCTTAGCAGTGCTTTATGGAAGGTTGATGCTCTTAATTTAATGAATTCCAGTTTTTTAAGGTTGATTTATGGATCATATTTTAGTGATATATTTAAAAATCTTTGCTGAGGTAAAAATCACAAAAATATTCCATTATATTTTTTGTAGAAGGTTAATATTTGGGTATAACTTTAGTGCTGTGATTCATATTGAACAATATTTGTACAAGATATATAGTGGAGTCAAATTTTCATATGAATATCCAATTTTTCTGGTATCACTTATTTAGATTATTTTTTTCATCCGCTAAATTGCCTTTGTAAATATGGTGAACATCATTTAGACTTACACATTTAATTCAAATACTGGTCTCTATTGTGTTTCAGTAGACCCATAATAGACTTTCCAGTGGGTTTTCAGAGGCACTTAATTGCATGGGAGGAGATTGCCAGTCCTTCTCCTGTGAAACAGCTGGTGGCTTTGAAGCTTGTTCCTTTGGGATTGCAGTACAATTTCTTATCACTGGGCCACCAGAGCTCCCTTATGTTGAACGTCATTTAGACTTATATGTTTAATTCTATTTTTGGTATCCATTGAGTTTCAGTAATCTTTTTTGGTGCCAATACCAGATTATCTTAATTATTACAAGTTTATAATGCACCTGAAACTGAAGTAGTGTTGCTGTTAGGTGCTGTGGAGTTGAGTACAACCCAT
>NW_006404747.1:2089-2651 GCF_000299155.1 Elephantulus edwardii
CACAGCCAAATGTCTTTGCACATTCAATAAGGCAAACATCCACTTTCTTCTGGTATGCCTTACTTTCAGTCAGGATCCATCTGACATCAGCAGTGACACACCTGGTGCTGTGGCCTTTTCTAAATCCTGCTTGAACTTCTGGCAGTTTCTTATCTATGTACTATTCTAGCTGTTTTCTTTGCACATGATATCAATGATGTTGTTTGGTAATTTCCATATTTAGTTGGATCATCTTTCTTGGGATTGGGTACAAATGTGGACTTCTTCCAATCTGTTGGCCAGACAGCCATCCTTCAAATTTTGTATCGTAGACTGTTGAGCTTCCAAGGCTGCATCTGTTCATTGGAACAAGTCAATTGATACCACATAGACTTCTGGGGCCTTATTTTTTGCCAATGCCTTCAATGCAGTTTCTTCTTCCTCCTTCATTACCACTGGCTACTGTTCAAATGGTACGTCTAAAATTTTTTGGTGTCCATCTTTCCTTTCAGGGTACAGTGATTCTGTATATTCCCTCCATCTTTTTTTAATGCTTTCTGGGTCATTCAATATACTGCCCATT
>NW_006404748.1:0-2556 GCF_000299155.1 Elephantulus edwardii
GTCTTTTCATCTCCAGAGTAATATATCATATGGTCATCAGACTCAAAATGCCCCATGCCAGTCCATCTCATCTCTCCAATGCCTAATATGTTAATATTTATGCGTTCCATTTCTTTCTTAACAATTTCTAATTTTCCTTCATTCATGCCCATTTTAGCTAATAGCACACTACAATTTATAAGGGAGCATGAGGCCATCAAATCCTACTTTGACCTGGACAAAGTGCTATACTGTGTTCTTCAAAGGTGATTTCTGCTCTTTCCTCCATGAGGTTCTAAAGAAAGCTATAAATTCAATAAAAACAAAGCCAAAATCAAGTTTCTAACTCTCACTACTCTTAATATTAACACTTTACATAACATACATTTTAAAAAAGCAATATATGCAAAAACTCATGTTATGATTTCTGGCACATATAGATGATTACTGTTGTTATGTGTTATCAAGTTGCTTGTGATTCATAGCAACCGTATGTACAAAAGCTCTGAACCCTGCTCTGTCTTGAGCCAATTTCATTGTTTCTAATACATCTACCCCATTACCTCCATCACTGAGTCAATCCATCTCATCTAGGGTCACTTTCTCCTGGAGAGTTGTACAGGTTGATTGTTCGAACCCACTAATTGCTCTAAGAGAGGAAAATGGGACAGTGTACTTTCATAAAGATTTACAGCCTTAGATACCCTAAAAGGTCCCTCCAACCTTCCAAGCATGATTACCTAAAATCTAAGCTTAATTACCAGTATTAGTACTCAAATTATAGTCTCTGGACACGGAGGATGATTATCACCAGGATGCTTCTCAGAAATAGAAAGTACTGAGTCCTACTTTAGACGCAACAAACCAGAATCTTCACATTATGACTTTCAGGTAATTACTGGGCATTTTAATGTTTGAGAAACACAGCTATAGAGAAGAGGTCAGTAAACTTTTTGCTATAAATGGTCATATTATAAGTCATTAGCCTTGGCAGACAAATATTATTTAAGTATTTATATAACAAGACAAAGAATTTCCATTTTTATTAAAGAAATTAAAAACACAGTAAAACTCAGTACAGTTTTTACAACTACAGGCCTACCAGCACACATAGAGTGATGCACACAAGCAAAGAGGACAGCTGAAATTTGAATGAGAACTGTTATTAAAAGAATTGGTTTGGGAGCAGAAGTCTTGGAGGGGAGCAGCAAAACACAGGGGGTAAGGGTCACAGTGGAGCCCACCTGCCAGGAGGAGGCAGGAGAGTGGGAATTTCAGTGAGGTACTCGGGGGGAGATGACTTCTGATTGCTGGACCACTTCGGGGCCCCCTTCACTTTTAGCAGGAGGGAGTGAGAGAGCTGGAGCTTGACTGTGGTGGCAGACCCAATTCTCAAGGGGAAAAGCTAGACCAATCAGGTATGACACACACGCCTCCCCGCCCCCAACTCCGTGTGTATCTGTGTGCACATCCACCCCTTGCCTCGGCGTGCATCTGTAGGTGTGCTCACCCTCCTTGATTCCGTGTGCGCACGCCTACCCCACTCTCTTCTGGAGCAGTGACTTTAGGTCAAAAAACAGCTATCACTGCAGGCATGGAAAAACTCTAGCAAAACAATGTCACGAAAGAAGCAGGCTACCTCACTCCCTACACAAGCCCAAAGCAAGATATCACCTCCAAGAAGTGACACAATGTCAAGGAATGTCCTAAATCCAAAAAGTCTGATGGAACTTTCTGACACAGAATTCAAAAGAATAATGAATATTTTCAGTGGGTGAAAGACAAATTAAGAATTACAGGACACTGCAAGCAAAAACCAGGAAGAGCTTAAAAAAACAATACCTCAAAACAACTATGAAATATCATCTAACACCAGTTAAGAATAGCAAAATTTAACAGAAGAGCAAACAAATACTGGTGAGGTTTTAGATAAACTAGAACCCTTATACATTCTTGGTGGGAGTGCAAAATGGTGCAACCACTATGAAAGGCATCATGGAGCTTTCTCAAAAAGTTAGAAATAGAAATACCATTTGACCCAGCAATTCCACTACTGAGAATATCCCCAAAGAAACCATAGCCAAGCAGGTATATGCACACTCATATTTATCACAGGTTTGTTCACAATAACAAAGAGTTGGGAACAACCTAAGTGTCCATCAACAAATGCATAGATAGAGAAGCTCTGGTATATTTACACAATGGAATACTATGCTTCATTGAAAAACAAGGAGCTTTTGTTTCCACCTGGGAGCTGGGGCCTGACAGTCCTGTCCTCCCAGCTGGAAACAAAGGAGGGCGCTTCAACAATTTAGATCCTCCCAGAAGAGCTGTGGGTGAGCATTAACATTATTAAGAATATTCGTTTTCTCCTGCACACAAGAGCCTACTATTTGGTCCTTAAAGCCTTCTGAGGTTCCAACTCTTCTCACTATTTCTTAGTTGTTGACATAGATGGAAAACCTCAAAAGCAGTTCCTTACTTCACCTCTGCCTTGCATGCGGACTTCCAAGCTGCAGAACAACCCACTGGTAGATGGAATTTCCTCAGGACTTAAGAACCATAAATGACATATCT
>NW_006404749.1:0-679 GCF_000299155.1 Elephantulus edwardii
TATCTCAGTCACAAAAAGACAAATACTGCATAATGGCACCATTATAGAATAGGACTGACATGGGGGTTGGGGGAAACTAAGAAAAGAAAGGATTAAATAATGTACATGGCATTGAAACAGACAAGGAGAGAACTGTATAAAAGGAATATAAGATTAGGTATTACTGGCATGACAAGAGTCCAGAATAAGAGTTGCACAGTAATATTGCGGGGCGGGGGGAGGTATGACTGTGTAACAGTGGAAGAACTTTTTTCCAAAGAGTAAAGCGAACTGGGGTGGGGGGGAGAGGGGCAGGGAGGAAAACGTGCAACAATGAATGAATGGAAATCCAAGTTCTTTATAAACTTCCATTAAAATCTAAAAAAAGGGGGGGGAAGAATAACAACACTATCATTTAAAGAAAACAAAACCAAACAGGAACACATTATAGCTATGTTTATTCCAATGCTTTTCTCTAATTAGGCAAGTGTTAGAACTAACAGTGGCACCAAAGTTGCTGCTTGAATAAAACAATCCAATCCAATCAAACAGAGAGACACACTAGGAGAAATTATGACCAATAATACCAAGTTTAGAGCTCCAAAAAGGGAAGTGAAAATAATAGCAAAACCATCAGCAGATGAGTGAGAAGGAAACAGACTTACTGTGAGGGACTGTGTTAGGGTCAAATACCTTCACA
>NW_006404749.1:1339-2605 GCF_000299155.1 Elephantulus edwardii
CAAAGAACAAAGACATATGCCTTGGAGAAGGTGCAGCCAGAGTGCTCCTTGGAGGCAAAGATGACAAAGCTTTATCTCACATACCCTGGGCATGTTCCTAGGAGAGGCTACATCATGCTTGGAAAGGTGGAGGGACAGTGAAAGGGAGAAAGACCCTTAACCAGGTGGATTGACACAGTGACTGCAGCAATGAGCTGGAGTGTGCCAGAGTTTGCGAGGATGGCACAGAATAGGACAGGGTTCAAATCTGTTGTTCATAGGGTCCCTATGAGTTGTACTCAACAATACCTAAAACCAACAACAAACGTGCTAAGGAACTATTTATCTTATTCTTCACAAGAGAATTGTATAATTAGTAAACTGTAGAGCTGGTACTGAGGTAAAGTATCTAAACTAGTCCCTAAATGTGGTTGCCAAGAAAATGGCTCCTTAAAATTGGGTTCTTCCTTCTGTTAGGTCAGATTCAGTGCTCTTCTATGCAAGCAAAGAAAGAGGTTTATTAAAGAAAGTGCTTTGTAAAGACAGTCTTGGAGGGAGAAGGCACCACTAGCCCATGACAGCTCTATCAAAGGAAGACAAGGATCTGGAGGAGGAGAAAGGATATTATGTTTTAGGATCCAGTCACGGAGAGGGTTGAGTTTTAAGAGTTAACCTATTAGTTCCCCAGCGGTCCTGTGGATCTATCTCTTGCTTCAACAGTGTTCGGATGGAACAGACCCAGTGACTTCCCCGCTTCCAGCCTCCGACTACCCTCCAACTTCACCTCCAGGCACAACCTCGGGACCATCTCAACCATCTCCTATTTTTGGGACCAGCTAACACCTTTTTTTTTGTTGTTAGTCCCCAAACCTCGACTAGCTATGAGCTCTCAGACCCGTCAAAATTATTCCGCCGAAGCAGAAGCTGGCGTCAACCGTCTGGTCAACCTGCATCTGCGGGCCTCTTACACCTACCTCTCTTCTGGGTTTTTATTTTGACCGCGATGATGTGGCCTTGGAAGGCGTGGGGCACTTCTTCCGCGAGTTGGCGAGTGAGAAGCACGAGGGTGCCAAGCGGCTCTTGAAGCTGCAAAACCAGCGCGGCGTGAGTCCTCTTCCAAGATATCCAGAAGCCATACCAGGATGAGTGGGGTAAAACCCTGGACACCATGAAAGCAGTGCTGACCTTGGAGAAGAACCTGAACCAGGCCCTTCTGGATCTGCACGCCGTGGGTTCTGCCCACACTGACCCCCATCTCTGTGACTTTCTGGAGAACCACTTCCTGGA
>NW_006404750.1:0-1461 GCF_000299155.1 Elephantulus edwardii
CTGCACTATCGTGAATTAGAAAGGCTGAAGTAACCACCTTGATGGCTAAAATTAAAATGAAGCCTTGAAGCATTTATTGGTGAAAACCAATGACTGCAAGATTTAGAGTGCATTGCACTTTAACATAAAGAAAATAAGCCCATTCAAAACCAAGCTAAAAAGCAACATCATGATGTTGTTATGTGCTGTCGAGCCACTTGCAACTCATAGTGAACCTATGTACAACAGCCTTAAACCCTGCTCTATCCTGTGCCAATTTTATTGTCTCTGACACACCTACACCCATTACTCCAGTCACTGAATCAATCCATCTCATCGAAGACTTGTCAAGGATCTCATTTTACTTCAATTCACAATCAAGGACCATGAAAGCAATAGTTTAAAAAAAAAAAACAAATAAGCCTACTGAAAAAGATCTTTTTAAAGTGTCAAAAAGAAAAGAAGTAACTTACAAGACCAGTGTTCACTTGGCTCAAACCAAAGTGTTTTTAGTTACTGCATATGCACATGGAATCTAGACAATGAATAGAGAGACTAAAGAACTGATGCATATGAATTCTATTTTTCCTAAGAATATTGAATATAACTATAAACTGTCAGGAGAGAAAAATAAATCTGTTCTGGAAGAAGCACAGCCAAAAGCTCTTTAGGAACATGGATGGTGAAACTTCATCTGACTTTAAACATATTATTAGGAGGAGCCAGTCATTGAAAGTCATTGAAAATACAAATCTACTAGCTGCTCTATGAAGGGTGGGCAATATGCATCTGTGTTATTAACAGTCTCTAAAAACCTACTGAAGGGTTAGCTATGAGGTGTTTCTGACTAGATAGCAATGAGTTGCATTTGTTAAGTTGAGCCCTTCGAGAAAAACATTATGTATCATAAGGAAGAGCCTTAGTGAAAAAAGAAGACGACTCTGAGGTGAATTAACAGTGTTGATGCAAAAATGGGCTCGTCCGTAGTGATGACTGTAAAGAAGGCACAGGAGCTGTAGTCAGTATTTCATCCTGTTATACTTCTATAAGAGTCAGAACTAACTTGTTGGAAGACTTATCAACAACCTGTATTATGCAGATGATACATTAATGCACAGTTACATTATTTTTTTGCCTTTGTTGTTTATATTATGTATCACTGAGTGTGAATCATAGCAACTCTATGTACAGGAGCCCGGAACAAAAAAAAAAAAAAAAAAAAGAGAGAGAGCGTGGAACCCTGCTCTATTCTCAGCCAAACTTACTGTGTCAAATGCATCTACCCCCATTACCCCAGTCATGGAGCCAATTCATCTCATTGAGGGTCTTGCTCTCTTTTGCTATCCCTCTACCCTCCCAAGCATGACGTCCCTCTCCTAAGGACTGGTCTCTTCTCGCAACATGCCCAAAATATGTCAGATGAAACTTCAAAATTCTTGCCTCCAAGAAGCAGCCAGATTTTACCCTCTCCAGGACAAACCT
>NW_006404750.1:2486-2996 GCF_000299155.1 Elephantulus edwardii
CCTTGTTATGAATCATTCTCACAATCTCTGTGATAGTTAATTAAGCCCATCATTGCAGGCATTATAAAAATTTATTTCATCAAGGGGCTCCCATTTTTCTATTTTTTTTTCCTCTGATCAACCTTAAGTCCTTTTCTGTCTTGATAATATGCCCAAAAATGGAAGATGTGGTCTCATTATACTCACTTCTATGCAGCATTTTGACTACACTCCTCCAAGAGAGATTTGCTTATTCTTTCAGTACTACATGATGTTGTTAACAGACTTCACCAGTAAAACAAATATTTAGATATAGCTATCTAAAAATGTGTATGGTTGGTGAAATACAAACTTTATTTTTTATTTGCCGACTCTAAGAATATCACTAAGGTGCACCTGATCCAGGCTATAGTACTTGCAATTACTTGCTATGCGTCAGAGACCTGGACAATGACTAGAGATAATAGAAGAATTGATGCCTTTGAGCTGTGGTGCTGGAGAAGAATATTGAATATTACATGGCTGCTGAAA
>NW_006404751.1:0-1440 GCF_000299155.1 Elephantulus edwardii
TTCTGGTCTCTTCTGCGCTGTTACCTCCCCTTGAAGCTGCCATGGTTTCCCCCCCAATAGTTCTTTTTCCAAAGATGCTATTTTTTCATTCATCTAAAGAAAAAAATTATTTTAAAACCATGTGGCATTCTAATGAGTCCTTTGTAGAGAACCTTAGAGAAAGATCAGTTCAAACAGACACAAAGAAAGACTCACAGGACAGACCATTAGGAGAAAAGCCACAGGTGCTGGGCAGCTCCAATCAGAGGAATATGAAACCCACAGGCTGCCAGAGGGGGGCTCTTTGCAAAGCAGCTACTTTTGAGTACACCTACATGGTGTGATTTTTAGAGAGCAGCAAGCATTTTTGAACCTTTAGCAAAGGACTGTTAATAGTTTTATCAAGAAAGACAGGGTAGATTAGTTGGCAACCTGTGACTTTAATTACAGTCATATTAAAGATGTAAAATAGTCCTTCAATCTCTAATAGTCACCTTTTCCTGTCTTTTTTCAAAAGACGATTTCATTTCATCACAATCTTTCTTTATATTTAAAATATTTCTATCTTCAATTTCTTCATCATCTGGCAAAGCAAACGTCACTCTTTTCAAACCTTCTTTATAATGTTTACTATCTTCACTTTCCTCAATGTCACTATCTTCATCCATTTCAAAAATGCTTTCTTCTTCTTCAGCTATTTTTTCTTCATTTGAACCCAGTTCATCATGACCACTTGCTAAGTCTTCATCACTTTCAACTGGATCAAAGAAATCTTTGTATTTCAAGTCTCTAGAACTTTTGTCTAACTTAAGTTTTTCACTTCCAAATAGTCCTCCCTCATCTTCATCAGAATCAACATCTTCAAAAAAATCAATATCTTCTTCGTCATCTTTTTTCTCTTCTTCTTTTTCCATGCTCTCCAAAAAGGTCTCCATTTCAGATAATTTAAAAAATGTATCATCTACTATTGATTTTTCTTTTTGTTTCCTAGAGACTTTGTTTTGTTTCTGGCTCTGCTGTTCCAACTTGTTGATAGAAAAATCAAAGTCCGAATCCTCATCAGTGAAATCTGGGCTTTTGTACAGATCTATTTTGTTCAGATGTTCCACACTTTCATGTTGTTTAACATCATCACCACTTAGCTGCTTCGAGTCTTGTTCTGGGTCCTCCTGCCCATCAGACTCCATCTTTGAGCCGTACTCTTCACAGGCCTGCTCTTCAGTCTCCGGAAGAAGACTGATATTATTGTCTTTAATTGTTTTGCTAACTGCTTTCTGGAAATACTGTAAAGCGGGTTCATTTTGCAATTCCAGTTGTTGCCAAATCTGTTCATCATCAAAATTGTTGATTACTAGTTTTTTTAAAGGACTCCCACAGTTACTGCCATCTTCTAGTATTTTATGAAAGTCATACAGTACTTTTGTTAAAGAGGCAAAGTTTGATGCCAATCCATCTTGAACC
>NW_006404752.1:0-1283 GCF_000299155.1 Elephantulus edwardii
AGGCATAACACTTCTGATCTCAAAACCTACTAGATAGTGGTAGTAAGTAAAACAGCATGGTACTGGTACAATGACAGGCACGTAGACCATTGGAACATAAGTGAGAACCCAGAAATAGAAGCAACTATTTATGATCAACTGATATCCAACAAGAAAATCAAAGCTATCAAATGAGGAAATGACAACCTCTTCAACAAATGGTTCAGCAAAACTGGACTTCCAGCTGCAGGAAGCTGAAAAGGAGGCACATCTCACAGCATACAAAAAAAATTAACTGAAGTTGGATCAGAGACCCGAGAGTAAAACCCTAAACCATCAAGTTCATGAGACAAACTGGGATCAAGCTTAGAAGCCACAGTCTATGGTATAAAAAGACTGCCAAATACAGTCAGAAATATACAATCTGAAGTGGATAAAATTGATGAATGGGACCTTCTAAAGATTAATTACATGTATGCATCAAAAACATTTTCCAGCCAGGTGATAGGACAACCTACCAACTGGGAAAAAATATTTGGTAATACTCTCTCAGATAAGAATCTCATAATGAAAGTTTACAAAATACTCCTGGGCATCCACAAGAAAAAGATTGATAACCCATTTACAAAATGGGCAAAAGGCATGGAAAGAATTTTCACAGAGGAAGATATTTTAATGGCCAACAGACACATTAAAATGCTCCAAATCACTGTCAATAAAAGACATGCAAATCAAAATCATAATGAGATACCATTTCATTCCAGCTAACAGTGGCAAATTTTAACAGGCCAGGAAGTATTATAAGTTGGAGAGGATGTGGTGAGATGGGAACTCTTATACGTTGTTGGTGGGACTGTAAAATGGTACAGCCATTCTGGAAAGGAGGTTGACATTTCTTAAAAATGTTGAACACAGAAATTCTATATGATTCAGCTATTCCATTGCTTGGAATATACCCTGAGAAAATGAGAACTGAGGCTCAAATAGAGTATTGTACACCAATGTTCATAGCAGCATTCTTCACAAGAATATAGTCAAATGTCCAATTTTGGTACATTCATACAATGTAATACTATGCAGCACACAGGAGCAATGATTTTGTAAATTATTACCTAACTAGGGAGGGACTGGTGAGCTTTATGTTGAGTGAACTAATTCAGTCCCACGAGGATAAATATTGTATATAACCATTATTGTAGAATGAGTATGAAGATTGAGGAGAGGAGAAGAGTGGAAGTAGAGGGAGAGGATGTGTGGGGTTGGGTGAGTTGGTTAATCATGAGGTTGTATAATTTGGGGGGGGG
>NW_006404752.1:1791-2481 GCF_000299155.1 Elephantulus edwardii
TGTCTCTGAGTCCATGTTTTCTGACTACTGATTCTTCTTCTCTGTTTCCATCTTTTGCATTCCAGTCACCCATTATTATAAATGCATCTTGATTGCATGTTCCATCGATCTCCAACTGTAAAAGTTGGTAGAAATCTTCTATTTCCTCTTCTTTGGCTCTTGTTGTTGGTGCATATATCTCAATGATAGTGATAGTCACTGGACTTCCTTGTATGTGTATAGATATTATCCTGTCACTCACAATATTGTACTTCAAGATGAACCTAGAAATGGCTTTTCTAACTATGAAAGCAACCCCATTTTGCCTCACCTTTTCATCTCCGGAGTAGTATGTCGTATGATCATCCAATTCAAAATGCCCCATGCCAGTCCATCTCATCTCTCCAGTGCCTAGTATGTCAATATTTATGGGTTCCATTTCCTCCTTAACAATATCTATTTTCCTACATTCATGGTTCTCACGTTCCATGATCCAATCACTAGTGTCTGCACTGGAGTGCAGAGAAGCCAAAGCACAAGAAAGAATTCAAGATACTAAAGAGCTGAACAGAAGATTTCAAAAGGCAGAGCGGGATGACAAAGTAAAATATTACAATGAAATGTGCGAGGAGCTAGAGTCGGAAAACCAAAAGGGTCGAACTTGCTCAGCATTTCTTAAGGTCAAGGAACTGAAAAAAAAATTAAAACCTC
>NW_006404753.1:0-2698 GCF_000299155.1 Elephantulus edwardii
AAAAGGGTGGACCATTTCCTCCCATGTAATTTAACAGCAATGGAAACGAGCCAGAGTCAGCTATGAGTTGGTTCTGACATGGTGGCAATGAAAGACAGGACTATGAGAAGTTGGCATGAACTCTACGGTGACATAGCGTTTATAAAAAAGAAGTCTAGAATGATGAAGAGGGCTTTACCTCAACAGAGGCTGTTTGAGAGAAGAGACCTAGCAATGTGCTCCCACAGAGACTAGAGCAGAGAAACTCTGGACAGTTCTACTCTAACCTGGGTTGCTTTGACTCAAACCAACTCAATGATTAAACAACAATTGGGTTTTTATGATCCATGTCCTTTGCTGTTGTTCTCTGAGCCAAAAGAAACTCACTGTTGACCCTCTTGTGGGTTTAAATTACATGGAAGGAGATGAACCATCTTTCTGCCACAGAGGAGTAGGTGGATGTGAACTGTGTGCCTTTGGGTTAGCACCACAACACCCTTTGTTGTTGTTGTGTACCATCGAGTTGGAATCAATCCAAAGCTGACCCTCTGGCAGGTTTTCAGAGGCAATTAATCACACAGGAGGAGATTGCCCATCCTTCTCCAGCAGAGCAACTATTGGTCTCAAACCGCATGCCTTTGGGACTACAGCACAGATTCTTACCACTAGGTCATCATAGCTCACCCTTAGACATGTAATAAAATGCAGAGCATGAATATAAAAAGGGCTGTGACATTTCCTTTAGTTTGAGCTCCCTATTCCCACAGGTTTAGAACATGTTTTTCAATCTTTAAAATATCAGTAACATCAGCACCTCATTTTAAACAGTGAGAATAAAATCTGCAGCACGGAAGAATTTCAATAAAAACTACAATGCATGTCTACCACCGAGCCTCTAGCCTCTCACTGTCCCATCCCCTCTCCCATAACTAGGATGGAGGTATATGCAAATTAATTCTTATAATGAGGTTTTCAAAGAAAATAAGCTATGCTTCTTCTGTCCATTAAAGGTACCAGTTTTAATAACTTCAAATTATAAGTAGAGAAATAGTAACTTTCAATATAAGCTGAAGAGCTTAGACTTTGGTGACAATCTTTCTGTACTTCCTAAAGTTAGGTGATTCTGTTTCTAAGATATGTAGGATGCATTCTTATCATCATCATCACCAGTATTGTACTCTGATCTCAAGCTCAATCAATTGTGAAGCGACAAAAGTCAAACCATAGTACTTTTAATGACTTACAGTTCCTACAGGAGGAGCCCTGACAATGCTGTGGTTAAGTGGTCAGCTGTTCCAACCCATGAGCTGCACCATGTGGAAGTCTACTTCTGTAAAAATTCTTACCTTTGGGCAGTTCTAATTTGTCCTGTATCATTGCGATGAGTCAATCAAGTTAAAAGCAGGGGATTTGTTTTAGGTTTCTACTGTGGAACTCTTTCTCAAGCGGCATAAACCAAGGAGTAAAATGTTACGAGCCAAATAATTCCTTGCTTTTAAGGAAAAAAGTCACCCTAAAAATATTCCCTAATTACGATTTATACTATAAAATCTAAAACAATTATGGAAGCCACTTCCAGTGAGTGCTTTAAAACATTCTAAATGATGTTGGAGGAAGCTGGAGGGAGAATCAGGATTATTCCAATTAACAGGGGATAGTTATTCAGAGGATGAGTTAACACTTGTGTATCTTTACTTCCATCATTACACCTGTTGTTAGGTGCATCAAGTTGCGAGCACCCTATGAACAGATTCTATCCTGGGCCATCCTCACCGTACCTGACATACTTGGGCTCAATGTTGCTGTCATTATGTAAATCTATCTCACTGAGGGTCTTCCTCCCTTTCTCTGACCCTCCACCTTTCCCAGCTCCCCTTTTTCAAAGTACATGTCCGTCTCCAAGGAAGAGCCTTTCTTAACAACATGCCCAAAGCATGTAAGATGAAATGTTGTTATCTTTGCCTACAAGGAGCAAAGACACATTGTTTTGTTCTTTTCGAAGTCCACTCAGTACTTTTCTCCAACACCATAGCTTAAGAGCATCAATAATTCTTCTGCCAATCATCTTCTAGCTCGCAGATGCACAGAAAGTGATGAAAAATATCAAAGCCTAAGAAAGGTGCACTTTATTGTTGTTAGGTGCTACTGAGTTAACTCCTAGTGACCCTATGAACAAAAGATCTGATCCCTCTTCTATCCTGTGCCATCCTCATATTTTCTGACACACAAGAGCAAACACAGCAGTCACCCTGTCAATCCACATGGCGGAGGGTCTTTCTCCCCTTTGCCAACTCTCCACCATTCCCAGCTTCACGTACTTCTCCAAGGAATAGCTCCTCTCAGCAACATGCCCAAAGAATGTAAGGCAATACCTCATCATTCTTCCCTCCAAAGGGCTCTCCTGCTGCACCCTCTCCAAGATATATCTGTTTATTCTGTGATACCAATGCTTCTCAGTAATTATGAGAGGTCCCTGACAGCAGACTTGCCCAATGCATTATGTCTCCTGGTGTTCAGATTTCTGGTACCAAGGATGCTGACTGTGGTTCCAAGAACAATGAAATTGTTGACAATTTCAATCTTTTCTCCATCTATAATGTGCTTCTCAGTCAAGTGGTGAGAATTTTTGTTTTTCTACAGTTGAGTCGAAATCCATACTGAAGGTTGTTCTCTTTGATCTTCTGAAGCAAGCATTTCAACTTCCTCACTTTTAGCAAGT
>NW_006404754.1:0-2697 GCF_000299155.1 Elephantulus edwardii
GGAAATCAAGAAGCAGATGGACAAGCTGGATCCCCTGGCCCATCCTCTTCTGCAGTGGTATGGATAGAATGGGTCACCCTTCCCTAGAGATGGGGAGCCTATACCTTCTCTTTAGAGGTGGTTTCAGCCTTGTCCCAAGGTTGCTGACTTTTTGTTACTACAAGAAGTGGCTGCTTTTTGTTGGTTTTATGATGCCTCAAGTTCTATTTTGATGTTCTGTTTTTTCAG
This sequence comes from Elephantulus edwardii, assembly GCF_000299155.1. Taxonomy (NCBI): domain Eukaryota; kingdom Metazoa; phylum Chordata; class Mammalia; order Macroscelidea; family Macroscelididae; genus Elephantulus; species Elephantulus edwardii. Next base: position 229 of record NW_006404754.1, read on the forward strand.
TGCTCCTTTTGTGTAAAAATTAATACTACTTTAGAAAAAAAATAAGCTGTTCAATTCAACAAAGTTTTCTGTGCATCCACAGGATTCTTTTTCCTCCTAGTACTATTTTGACCCTACCTCAGGACATTTCCTGTGTATAGACTGTCCAAAGCCTTTAGGCCCTGTTGTTACACTTCTTATCTAGCAAAAGTTTTGTGTGTGTGTTTTAATTATTATTAAATTTTATTAGTTTTAATGAAAAAAAAAGTTATACAGCCAAGCAGAATGGCTTCACAAGATGGAATAAACATCTTCCACAGACAGCATATGGGAACTTGTTTAGAAAAGCACTTCTCTTCATCACTTGGTTTTTGCCCTTCCTTGGCCCATTAGTAGTTATTCTATTGCTACTTCTTTTTGAACCCTGAATCTTTAATTTTCTTTTATGCCTTCCTCTTTGCTTCCATGCACTCACTTCCAAATGATTATTGCTTAAGGTTTTCAACCTATCCCTACAGAGAAAATGTCTGAAAGGCATATCCTACATCTAACTGCCGCCTCCAACAGAAGCTTACAATAGACAGCCAATTATGTCCACCTCTCTAACCTATAGGTTTCTATGGCCACAACTAGCAGTACCCCCCTCAATAATTAGGAGTGTGAATAACTGAGACAGTAATGTCGCCATATAGTCAGAGTGAACTTCAATAAATAAAGCTATAGTATTACTGCCCACAAATATTAAGTAATCCTTACTTAACAACCTTGTGACTCACTAAAAGAAAACATGCAGTTTCCCTACCTAAACATGCCATAATTTATTTTTCAGAGTAGAAGTGCAACCAGGGATGCTCCTTAAAGGGAAGGATAATGAGACCTTGTCTCACATACTTTGAGCACATTAGGAAGTCCTTGGAAAAAGACATGCTGAGAAAGGTGGAGGGACAGAGAAAGAGAGGAAGACCCTCAACACAATGCTGCTGTGAATCATAGTTGACATAACTGCATGTAATAACGGTAACAAGGTAGAACCAGTTTCAAAAACATGCACATAACTAGCAACCCTGGCTGGAGACAGACATTCTCCTTTGAAAACCTATCTTTTAATTATTGAGGAGTAATGATGTCATTTGGAGGACTAAAGTGTATCTGACCCAGGCTGTAGTCTTTCTGATTACTTGCTATGCATCTGAGAGCTGGACAATGAATAAGGTGACAGAAAAAGAATTGACACCGTTGAGCTGTGGTGTTGGAGAAGAGCGCTGAACATCCCTTGGACAGCCAAGAGAACAAACAGATATATCTTGGAGATGGTGCAGCCAGAATGCTCTTTGGAGGCAAGAATGATAAGTCTTCTCCTCACATACTTTGGGCATATTGCTATGAGGGGCTATTTCTTGGAGAAGGACATGATACTGGGAAGGGTGGAGGTTCAGTAAAGGAGAGAAAGACCCTTAACCAGGTGGATTGACACGGTGACTGCTGCAATGGGCTCTTGTGTGTCAGGAAGTGTGAGGATGGTACAGGATAAAACAGGTTTCAAATCTTTCATTCATAGGGTCTCTGTACTTGACTCAAGGGCACCTAACAATAAAATGACTAAGGAAGTGTTGATGGCATAGCCTGTAATAAGTTGTGCTGCTAATCCAAAAGCCAAGTCTCCAGTGCCTTCAGTCCACTGGTGGGTCTGCAGGGGATGGAAAAGAGTCCCACCAGTTATGATTTACAGCTGCAGAAATCAGATGGAAATTGCTATGATTTGGCATGCATTCCACAGCAATGAGTTCTGAGTTTCATGACTATGCATCTCTTCCTTCGCTAAGTCTTTAAAATTTGCAAATAACCTCCATTTATGGATGTTGTTCCTTGGGAAAACTATACCAGCTACCTCCTTACTCACTGAGGGTTATAAACTTGCCTCTGCATACAACTCACTTGTTATTCACAGTAATATTTATAGTTACAAACCTACTGTGGTCAAGGAACAATATTTTCTACTTCCTCTTTCAGGCTAGAAGGGAGACTTATCAACAACCAGTGATACATGAATGATACAACCTTGCTTGCTGAAACTGAGGAAGACTTGAAATGCTTGCTACAGAACATCAAAGACTATAGCCTTCAATATGGATAACATATCAATATCAAGAAAAAAATAAACACCACTAGACTGATAAGCAACATCATGATAGAGAAATTATTGAAATGGCCAATAATCTTGCCTTACTGGATCCACAATCAATATCCTTGACCCTAGCAGTCAAGAACTCAAAAGACCGGTTGCAAAGGGCAAGTCTGCTGTCAGGGACCTCTCCAAAGTACTGAGGAACAATGATGTCAGTTTAAAGATTAGGGTTCATCTGATTCAGGGTGATGGTCTTTTCCATCACTAGCTATTGGTGGACGATTTATCAACAACCTGCTTTATGCAGATGACACAACCCTGCTTGCTGAAACTGAAGAGGACCTGAAGCGCCTGCTGCAGAGTGT
>NW_006404755.1:0-456 GCF_000299155.1 Elephantulus edwardii
GGCAGTTCTCTGCTGATAGCATACAAAATAATTTCATTAACCTAAACATGTTTTGCACCCCATTTACCCCTCCTTTCTTGTCTATCTTAAAACTTTGGAAACCAATGATTTATTTTTTCCACTGATTTGTCTTTTTCAGAGTCCCACACAGGATTTCACACAGTTGGAACCATCCAGCATAAAACCTTGTCAAGAATGTGGGAAACCCTTTAGTCTGTTTTCCAATCTCACCAGACATTTCAATTCTCATAGAGGAAAGAGACCTTATGAATAGGGTGTGTGGGAATAACTTTATTCATTCCTCCACTTTCGCCACACATTCGTTTAGTTTTTGTTTTTGTTTTGTGTGTGTGTGTGTTTCAGGTTGTTTGGGTTTCTTTTCCACACATAAATTTACAGTGGAGAAAATCCTCCTGAAATGTGGGAAAGCCATTATTCATGCCTCTTCGCTCCTGA
>NW_006404755.1:2281-2959 GCF_000299155.1 Elephantulus edwardii
TATGTTACATGTTAATATATTATTAATTAATGCAATGATTAATTTCTTTGTCTTCCTAGTTTAAAGATTTCCTTTTATATTTTGGGTATCAGATAAATATTTTATGGAGATTTTCTTCAAGTCTATTCCTTATCTTTTCTTAATAGATTTTTTAAAACTTTGAAAAGTGCACTTATTTTAATTTGGTGAAAGTTTACAAAGTATACTGGTTTTTAATTCAATTATTTCAACACATTTCATTTTCAGGTATTAATTACAGTACTCATAACATCTGACCATCCAATTCTGTATTTCACTTACTTAGTCTGTTTTAGTAAGCATCTATTATCTAATAGTTAATTTTCACTCCTCACTCTCTTCCTTTTCATCCCTGGTAAGCCTACAAGAATTATTCTATCTATGTATAAATCATTCTTCAGCTTTTTATCATAGTGACCTTACACAATGCTTTTTCTATTTTACTGTCTTATGTCCTCTAGATTCATAGTATCTTCTAGATTCGTCCATATTGTATAGTGTTTCATTAATTCTTTACTGTTTTTAAATAATGTTTAGTAGTCTTCTTTTATGTTGTTGTTTTGTTGTTGTTGTTATGTGCCGTCGAGTCGCTTGCGACTCATAGCGACCCTATGTACAACAGCCCTAAACTCCCCTCTGCCCTGTGCCAATCTCACCGTC
>NW_006404756.1:0-2695 GCF_000299155.1 Elephantulus edwardii
AGTATAGTTTTTCATAGTATTCTAATGTTAGCTTTTTTATTTTAGTTGGGTCTGTTGTGATGTTACCTGATTCATCTCTTATTCGGATTATTTGTGTCTAGGTACTATTTTCTATGGGGAGTTAGACTCCAGAGTTTCCAGATGGCACACTTTCAGCTCCATGGGGCCCTGGGATTTCATCTTCACCAAGAGGATGGAGAGACAGAGAGGGAAGCCCTCTCCTCCCATGCGTGATCTCCCAGTCTGCTGTCCAAAGCCCTGGACGCCTCACCTCATTCTGTGTGACTTTGGGGAATCATGGAAGTCTTTTTATTGATCATCCTCCTAGCAGGGCAGAATACTGAAAAAGAAAGGTGGTGTGTAGCCTTTGCAAACAAAGATAATTTTTATTATTTCTGCTCTCATAGACTGCTTAGAGCTCAAAAGGATCTTAAAGAGTCTCAGGGAGCTCTAGTGGCTTAGTGGCAAGAAGTCGTGTTGCCAGTTCAAAACCACTCACAGTTCAAATGCACCAGCTCCTCTGTGGGAGAAAGATGGCCAATCTCTTGTGAGTTGGTTCTAACTAAATGCCACATAACAATCATAACAGTATTTCCTAAATATGTTACGAATATGAACCCTCAGGTGAAGAGCAGTATCGCAGACAGACCAGAGTCACATAGCTAGACAATAGCTGAACATGGGCAACAAGACAGACCTCAAGAATTCCCAGTTTTTTGCTCTTTCTGCCATCTCTCCCTCAGTTTTTTCAAGGAAGCATACACACTGATGAATACCAAGTTCAATCCATGAAGGATACGTGGCAGTGGTTCCCTTCATAAGCTCTCAGAACCCCACAGGTTCATATCATGGGAACTTGCAAGCTAACTGTAGTCAATCTGTCCTCCCCCGCAAAGGAGCCAAGAATCTGTTATCTGTAACAAGACTGCAGGACAAATGTCTTTGCCTTCCTCTTCTTGTTATGTGCTGTCAAATTGCCTGTGACTCATAGCGACATTATGTACAATCGCTCTCTGAATGCCATCCTATCCTGAGCGAATCTCACTGTCTCTGACACTCCTACCCCCATTACCTCAGTTACTGTGTCAATCCATCTCATCTGGGTTCTTCCTCTCCTGCACTGTCCCTCCACCCTTCCAAACATGATGTTCTTCTCCAAGGTCTGGTATTTCCTGACAACATGCCCAAAGTATGTGCAACAGAGCTTCCAAATCCTTGCCTCCAAGGTAAAACAGTTGTTCTCTGGACAGTCCATAGTATATTCAATACTCTTCTCCTGAACCACAATTCAAAGGCATCTATTTCCCACCCCCCTGTCATCCTTAGTCCAGCTTCTGATGCATAGCAAGTAATTGTGAAGACCGTTGCTTGGATCAGATGCACCTTAGTCTCTAGGCTGACATCATTGCTCTTCAGTACTCTGCAGGAGTGCCTGACAGCAATCTTTCCCAATGCAATTCATCTTTTGATTTCTTGGCTGCTGGTACCAAAAGGGTTGATTGTGGAGTTATTAACAATCTCAGTCTCTTCTCTATCATGATGCTGTCTGTTTAACATATTAACTATCTGTTATCGTTCACACTGAAGGCATTGGTGGTTCAGTGATTTGACTAACAACCAGTAAACCTTATGCATCACCACTGCCATCCCTCCATCAGTGGAGGCTTATATTGCTATGATGAACTAACATAGTTTGGCAGTATTTTCAGACTAACATAGACTGAAGAACACAACTTCATTAGCTGGGAGTCCCTGGGGTGGAACAAATGGTTTGTTTGAGTTCACTCAGGGGGACTGTTGGAATCTATTTGATGTCAATTGACTTGTTTGCTGAGTTTGTTGGGTTTTGTTCTTTTTGTTTGTTTTTGTTCTTTTTTAAATTGAGCTATGATTAGCCTGCAGGTTGTTGGTTTGGTCTTGGTTTTTTAAATATTGGTGACAAGTTATGTCATACTTATTAGATTGGAATCATGCCTAGGAGAGGGGTAGCATAAAGGGGACATTGGTTGGAATAAGGAAATCTTTACAAAAATCACCAAAGAAAAGTATAGGTTAATACTGGTGTATCAGAGACATGGCTGGGTTGACTTTTCATATACCAGTGTATATTACTAACACAATGCCTAGGAATTATTTAATATAGCTACTATTTTAAATCACAGACCACATATGTTAAGCAGCATTATCTATTAATTTCTTTAGCAAAGAATCCTAGTCTTAACCCCAAACAAAGCAACTTTCTCTCATTGCCATTTAGGGGGAAATGAGTCACAGCTGACCCTCCAGCAGGACTTTGGAGGCTATAAATGACACGGGAGGAACTTGCCCATTTTTTCCCCTGCCCACCTTTTTTCAAGTAGCTGGTGGATTTGAACTGTCAGAGCCTCCACCTTTGGGCTAGCAGTGCCACTAGTTGTTGTTGTTGTTGTTATGTGTCGTCGAGTCGCCTGTGACTCATAGTGACCCTGTGTACAACAGCCCTAAACTCTGCTCTGTCCTATGCCAATCACACTGCCTCCGACACACCCATGCCAATTACCCCAGTCACTGAATCAATCCACCTCATAGAGGGCCTTCCCCTCCTGCGCTGTCCCTCCACCCTTTCAAGGACCTGTCTCTCCTTACAACATGTCCAAAGTATGTCAGATGAAGCCCCAGAATCCTTGCCTCCAAGGAGCAGCCTGGTTTAACCCTC
>NW_006404757.1:0-2695 GCF_000299155.1 Elephantulus edwardii
TGTCTCTGCACCCGCCGTGTCTGTCTCTGCAGCCTTGTCCTTGGGTTCTTTCTTCTGTGGAGCTGGGGTTGGGGCTGAGCTGGAGAAGACACCCATTGGAGCCCATTCCAGGTATAGGTGGACGTGGTGAAACTTGGAGTAGGCCAGGTGGCGGAAGGCCTTGCGGGCCTCCAAGGGCTCCAGGAACTCCACGATGGCAGTGATGCCCCCTTCGGGCAGCAGCACGCGGCCCAGACTGCCGAAGGGGCCGAACAGCTCCTGCAGCTCGGCCGCCAGCGTCCCGGCCGGAAGGTTCTTCACCAGGATCACGGTCTTGCTCCTTTCTGCGGCGGCCTGCAGGGAGGACAGGGAGATGCGTGGGGCGACAGGACATGGCACTGGCCGACGGGACTGTCTCCAGACAAGACAACACAGCCCTCTGGAAGGGATCCAGAGGGCGCTGCGGGCACCGTGTCGCAGCATAGTGCAGGGTGGGCCCCAGAGCTGGACCACGGACCAGCTGCCACTCTCCCTTCCCACTCAGGAGTGATGGTGGACTTAGCTGGCATCTCACCACCCCCTCCTGGACCCCTCAGGGGGTCCAGCCCAGACCACCCGTGATCATAGTCCACTTGCTGCCTTTTAAGGGACCAACAAACACCTCACGTGTGGGGGGGGGGCTCATCCCCTCGCTCCAGGGAGCAGCGTATCTTCACCACTTTACAAGCTTCTCCCAAACTGAGTATCAGCTGCCCACTTTGCTAGCTAGCCTGGCAGCACCCCCTGTGTTGCTTTCCATCTGTTCTGGGGGCTATCTGGCAAGGTTTCCTGCAAAGCCCAGTGGAACACTTGTTCTTACAAGTCCCGATCAACATCAGCTAGTGGTGTATTTATCTAATCGATTCACAGACCCATTTAGCTGATCACCCAACCATCTACTCATCCACTATCTACCATCCACCCACCCATCTATGCAACCATCTCTTCCTCTCGCATCCCTGTCTCAGTCAGCTGGAGGAGAACCCAATGGCACGAGGGAAGTGGCGGAAGAGAGATGCATAACCTTTCTGTGCCATGTCTCCCTCACTTGAAAGATGAAAACACAGGACCTCGTTCACACGATCAACCGAGGGAAGGACTTAAGAGGTTAGTACAAGCCGAGTGCAGGAGAGCATCCTGTGAGTTCTGGTTGTTATTTTAGGGGGAAAAAAAGATTGCTGGAGGGAATATAAAAAATGCAATCAAAAGTAATGGGGGGGAGCTCTGGTGGTCTCGTGGCAAGAAGCTGCACTGCAATCCCAGAGGCGCACGATTCAAATCCACCAGATGCTCTGCTGGAAAAGGAGGGACAATCTCCTCCTGTACCAGTCAGATCCGATTGGACGGCTCACACACACACAAAATAGTAAAATTTTTATTTTATTATTTTTTTTTTAATTTTTATGTGAGTGTACCGTCAAATCAGATCTGACTGGTACAGGAGGAAATTGTCCCTCCTTCCCCAGCAGAGCATCTGGTGGATTCGAACCGTGCACCTCTGGGATTGTAGTTGCAGGTCCTTGCCACTAGGCCACCAGAGCTCCCCTAAAATAGTAAAATTTTTTTTAAAAAAATTTAAAAAGTAATGGGGGGAAATAAAAGTCCCAGGCAGGTGAACTATGTGGACTTGAGCCCCACATTATGATAATTTGAGTCAAGTTATCACTCTAACCGGAAGCCTTGGGTTGCCCCTCTCTAGACCTGTTTTCTCATCTGCAGAAGGGGGGAAGGGTAACGTGTAACCAGCAGGCCTCAAGGGTTGCTGGGAAGACCGAGTCACGTGAGTAGCGTCGATGCGGCCTCAGGCATGAGGGCTGGACACAGTGGGGTCCTTAGGTCAAGATAGTGTGGGACGGTTAAGGGCATTTGAAGAACGGCCTGCGTTCAAATGCAACCATCCACCGCCGACTGACGGAGAACAAGTGACTTCAAGAGTTTGTGATCTTTTCTGTAAAAGAGGCCTCAAAGAAAGTGATGGTCTCATAAGGCTGCTACTAAGTGAGCGCAGTGAGTTAAGCAGTAACAAAGCCTTAAAAGGTTTACTTTATTGTTGTTGTTAATGCCGCTGAGTCGAGTATGACTCATAGCCACTCTGAGCAGATGTGAACCCTGTCCTGTCCCGCGCCTTCCTCACCAACTCCGTCACCTCGAGCCCACTGCTACAGCTCCCGGGTCAAGTCCCCTGGTTGAGGGGCTTTCTCTCCTTCGCTGTCTCCCGAGATACAATCACCCATGATTCTAAGCGTCACTACTGGTGGAGAATAAGCGTGTGGGTGCCGCGCTCTGAACTGAGTGAGACTCGCTGTGAGAAAGGTCACAGTCCTGGAGAGCTATTGGCAGGAGGGGAGGGGGACAGAGGCACATCTATGCCTCCTCTGACTTGTGCATGTAAGTCACAGTTAGATGTGGTCCCCGAAGGGCAAACTCTCAGGCAAGAGGGCCCGACGTCAGAGCCCACTTCCTTCTGTCTTTAAAGACAAAACAGTCCCTGAAGGGAAGCCCTCAGCTTGCCCCACAAGTGGTCAGAGTCGCTGGCAGTTCGCTGAACTGGGCAGGGAGCACCCACCTGGCTGAAGGCGTCCAGGCAAACCCCATTGTCGATGAGGAAGCGCCGCACCTCCTGAACGAGCTGGGTCTCCCCCAGGGCCACGCGTACGGCCACACTGCCCTTCGTTTC
>NW_006404758.1:0-531 GCF_000299155.1 Elephantulus edwardii
AATCTGTATATTGAGAAAATTATTCATGGAGCTATATTTCATGAAGAAGAATGTGGCATCAAGATCAGGGAAATATTATTAATAACTTGTGTTATGCAAATGACACAACCTTGTGTGCTGAAAGTGAGCAAGACTTGAAGAGCTTGTTGCTCAAAAGCATAACCTTAAACACCTATTGCATCTCAGCATAAAAAAATAAAAATCCCAGAATAGTTACCATTGGATTGATAGATAAACTCGTGATAGATGAAAAAATGATTGAAGCGTTCAAAAAGTTTATCTTACTTGGATCCACAATCAACACCCTTGATCAATGGTTAGGAAATCAAGAGACATATTGCACTAAATCTAAATATTAATAAAATCTGCAGGTTAAAGACCTCTCCAAATTGTTGAGGGGCAATGATTTCAGTTTGGAGACTAAGGTGCATCTGATTCAGGGCATGGTTTTTCTGATCACTTGCTACTTACTATGCATCTGAGAGCTTGACCATAAATAAGAATGACAGAAGAATTCTTCTGTGAAATTCT
>NW_006404758.1:3036-3637 GCF_000299155.1 Elephantulus edwardii
GTCAGGGACTGCAGGCCTTTAATATGGATTGAGGCTTAATATCAAGAAGACAAAGATTTTCACCACTGGGCTGATTGGCAGCATCAAGATGGAAGCTGATGAGATTGAAATTGTTCACAGCTTTAGTTTTCACAATCAACACTATTGACATCAGCAGCCAGGAAATTAAAAGACATACTGCAATAGGAAAGTCTGCAGTTAGAGACCTTTCTAAATTATTGAAGAGCAACAATGCCAGTCTGTAGACTAAGGTGTGCCTGATTCAGGTCATGGTCTTTGCAATCAGTTGTTATGCATCAGAGAATTGGACAATGACTAGGGAGGGTAGAAGGAGAATTGATTCTTTTGAGCTGTGGTGTTGGAGAAGAGTATTGAAAATATTGTGGACTGCTAAGAGAATGTACAGGTTTATCATGGAGAGGGTGAAGCCAGACTGCTCCTTGGAGGCAAGGATTCTGAGACTTCCTCTGACATACTTAGGACTGTTGAAGAGGGGGGGCGTCATACTTGGGAGGATGGAGGGAGAGCGCAGGAGAGGAAGACACTCGATGAGATGGATTGATTCAGTGACTGGGTAAATGGGAGTAGATTTGTCTGAGAC
>NW_006404759.1:0-1277 GCF_000299155.1 Elephantulus edwardii
TGTTCAAGGCCTCAAACCTGTTTCTGAGATGGTTCTGAAATTCAGGTGGGGTGAACTCAAAGTCATATTTTGGCTCCTGTGGATTCTTTTTAATTTTCCTCTGCTTCAGCTTGAACTTGCACATGAGTAGTTGGTGGTCTGTTCCACAATCAGCTCCTGGCTGTAAAAGCTGATACTGAGCTTCTCCAGCAGTTCTTTCCGCAGATGTAATCAATCTGATTCCTATGTGAGACATGTTGTTGTTGTTAAGTGCCGTCGAGTCGCAAGCGACTCATAGCAACCCTATGAAGGAGAGTTCTCAAAGCTTGGATGTCTCTCATCCTCTCTCCAGGTTCATAGGGTATCCAGAGGCAAGCTATTACAGAAGTGGATGGCACTCCTCCTTCCAAGCTTCTTTTAGTAAGGGAGCTCCACTCCACTCTCTGTCTGCATTGGGTAACCAGTGTCATAGTGTTCAGCCTCACAGCAACCATAAGTGCCTGCTGTATGGCAACTTGTACACCAGGGTTATATGACCTAGAAGAATGTCTGAACAAAAATAATGAAAGACAGGCCTGAGGGCTGCAGATTAAATGTCACCCGCCTTTGGCTTGGTAGCATCACCTTCTGTCCCCTGGGCCAGCTGATCTCCTTCTCTAAGTTGATGTCATTGTTGCTAAGTGCGGTTGATTCGCAGGCGACTCATAGCGACCCTATGAAGGAGACATAGCTGAGCAAATTCTTTCTCTTATTGTATGAGACTTAGATAATGCAAAAAAAGCTGCATATAAAAAAAATTTAGGCTTTGCAGGATCTTTAGAGAGAGAATGCTTAGGTTTTAAAATTTAATTTGCTACTGCCATCTTGAAATTGAGTTGAGACTCAGACTCAATTTTTCAAAGATAATTCTTTGAGAACTAATCCTACTAGTACCTGGCACATAGTAGGTGCTCATTTACATTAAATATAAACAACTGAATGAGTATCTGCTTTTCTCCAACAGTTTTTATATTGTTTCTGTTATAAGTTATGTATATTATAGTCACTCTACAAAAATCAGATTTGAACCTTGCACTTTATTCTGATCCATCTTCACAAATTTTTTAAAAATAAATTTTTATTTTATAGTAGCTTGTTTTCTAACTCTTGATTTCTAATGTGTTCCAGGCCAGTGTTAGAGTCTCTGTGTCAAACCATCTTGTTGAGTTTCTTCCTATCTTTCTCTGACCTTCTATTTTCCCAGAATGTCTTTTGACAAGAACTAGTACCTCGTGATAACATATCCAAAGTATGCGAGA
>NW_006404759.1:2076-2768 GCF_000299155.1 Elephantulus edwardii
GTTTATTTAGCTTCATTTCCAAGAATTTATATAGGGAGGCATGGAAAACTCCAATTTTCCATACTTGAAAACCCCTTAAACCAGTTGGTTTATCATTCTATTAATGCCATTTAAAAAAATCTTGTTCTGTTTAAGAATTATTTCCCACTGTATTGAAATTTTTGAATTAACATTCATTCAAAATACCTGAGGATCCGAGCCACAAATTCAGAGCAACAGAAGGCGGCTCTTCCGCTAACAATGACTTATACTAGCAGCTTCGATTTTATTTTAAAATAGAAAATATTTAAAACATAGGTTATGTTTGCGTTGGTCTTTGTTAATTTTTTTTTCAAAGATTCAAATTGAAAATCCAAAGTTTAATGCTAACTACATAAATCTTAGTTCTGGTGGCATAGTCCATACGGTGGAAGTGATAGAATGGCACTTTTACCTATTCAAAGTATGAAGCAAGTCTGGATCCGTCAGGCACCTTATCCTTTGTGTTAGAATTTTTATTCCTGCAGGAAAAAGTCATGAATTTCTTCAGAGAATCGGAGAAGAAAAACTTCATTTTTAAGGAATTTCGGAGACTGTTTCTCCTCTTTAAGAGCTGGATCTTCAACCAAGGAAGACAACGTCAACTTCGTAGAGTATTAGCCAGAATGGCTCCTGCCTCTTTGGCGTGGTGAAAAAAAACCCCAAAAAACAAA
>NW_006404760.1:0-1052 GCF_000299155.1 Elephantulus edwardii
AAAAAAAGCTAATCACAAGATCAAATATTTGGGAGTAAACCTAACCAGAAAAACAAAGGATTTATTCAAAGAAAATTACAAAACATTACTACAAGAAACAAAAAGAGGCCTAGAGAAGTGGAAGAATATCCCTTGCTCATGGATAGGAAGACTCAATATTGTGAAAATAACAATACTACCAAGGGCTATTTATATGTTCAATGCAATCCCAATACAAATACAAATTCCATTCTTCAACGAGATGGAAAAGGCAGTCTCCAATTTCATTTGGAATGGAAAGAGGACCAGAACAAGCAAAGCACTTTTAAAGAAAAAGAGAAACAAGGTAGGAGGCATCACACTCCCTGATTTCAAATCCTACTACAACACTGCCATGGTAGTCAAGACCTGGTGATCTTGGTACAACGACAGACACATAGATCAATGATATAGAACTGAGAACCCAGAAAGCAGTCCATCTACCTATGGTCAACTGATTTTTGACAAGGAGATGAGACCAGTGAAGTAGGGAAATGACAACCTTTTAAACAAATGATACTGGCAAAATTCGAAAACTACCTGTAGAAAACTCAAGCAAGATCCACACCTCACTACACACAAAAAAACCAACTCAAAGTGGATCATGGACCTAAGACTAAAACCAAGTAGGATAAATTTCATTAAAGACAAGCTTGGAAGAACTCTAGAAGTGCTAATCCACAACATAAACAGTCTTCCAAGCATCCTGAAAAGTCTACAACGAGGAGAGGGTAAACGAGATGATTTTATTCTCCTAAGAATCAAATCCCTATGCACATCCAAAAACTTCTCCAACAGGGTAAAAAGGGAAGCCACAGACTGGAAAAAAATTTGGTTATGACATGTAAGACAAGGAACTTATGCCTAGAATTTATTAAACACTCAAGCACTACAACAAGATAAAGGTAAATAACCCAACTGAAAAATGGATACAGGATATGAACAGACACTTCACCAAAGAAGACATTCAGATGGTGAACAAACACATGAAGAAGTATTCAAAATCTCTAGCTCTAAGAGAGATGCAAATCAAA
>NW_006404760.1:1722-2741 GCF_000299155.1 Elephantulus edwardii
ATATCAGGGTTGAGGGTAGACTGAGAAAGAGGGGAAAAATAATGTATACTGCATTGAAACAGATGAGGGTGAGAACTGTTTAAAAGGGACATATTATTAGATATTATTGTCATAACAGGAGTCCAGATGAAGGCTGCACAGTGGAGTGGACTTTGGGGGAGGGATTATATAATAATGAAAGAATTTTTCTTTTACTTTTCAAGAAGAAGAGTGTACTGGAGTGGGAGGGGTATGCAGGGAGAAAAGTGCAACAATGAATAAATGGAAATCCTAAGTCTCTATAAAGTTTCCTTAAAATTAATTTTTTAAAAATGTTTTCTGGTTTTGTTGTTATTTGCAATCATCCTCTCTAGGACTCATAGAGCCCCTATGTACATTAGCTCTGAACTCTGCCCTATCCTGAGCCAATCTCATCATCCCCTACCTACCTACATACCTAACCCATTTCTCCTGTCACTGATATAGTCCATCTCATCTTGGGTCATCCTGTCCATCTTTCCAAGCATCATGTCCCTCTCCAAGGACTGGTCCCTCCTGGCCAAGTGCCCAAAGTATATGTGACAGAGCTTCAAAATCCTTGCCTTTAGAGAGCAGCTTGGCTTCACTCTCTCCAGGACAGACCTGTTTGTTCTCCTGGCATTCCACAGTATGTTCAACACTCATTTCCAGCACCACAACTCAAAGGCATCAAACCTTCTTCCATCAACCTTAGTTATTGTTCATATCTCTGATGCTTATTAAGTAATTTCAAAGACCATGGCATAGATTAGGCACACCTTAGTCTCCAGAATGAAGTTGTTGATCATTAGTACTCTAAGGAGGTCCCTGACAGCATACTTTCCCATTGCAATTAATCTTTTGATTTCCGGGCTGCTGGTGCCAAGAGGGTTGATGACTGTGGAGCCAAACAAGCTGAACAATATCAAGGTCGTCTTCATCTATCATGAAGCTGCCAATTGTCCCAGTGATGAGAAATTTTGTTTTCTTAATTTTGAGGTCAATCTGTATTGAAGACTATA
>NW_006404761.1:0-489 GCF_000299155.1 Elephantulus edwardii
ACAGGTCGGTGATGAATCTTCCTCCAATCCTGATGCCACATTCCTCCTCATACAACCCTAGTAGAAGTCAATGAGAAACACCAGAATGCAGCTTTTGCTGAGAAGTTACTCATTGATGAAAGGAGCTCTGGTGGCATTAGGCATAACATATTAGGCTTCTATCTAAAAGGATGGCAGCTTAAATCTATCAAGTTCTCCTGTGGAAAAAAAGATGTATAACCTCCTTGCACAAAGACCAACAGCCTTGGGAATCAGGCAGAAAGTAGCTATGAATTAGCGTTGTCTCAATGGCGGTGGGTTTGGGTTTTGCTGTTAACGGTGAACTACAGGACTAAGCATGATGAGTAATTTACTTTGTGAACCAGGTGAATATGAACAGCAAGATAACATTAATATTCTGTAGATCTTGAACAATCTGCGTTATGCGGATGACACAACCCTGCTTGCTGAAACTGAGGAGGACCTGAAGCACCTGCTGCAGAGTGTCAA